>NW_022144974.1:0-161611 GCF_000002235.5 Strongylocentrotus purpuratus | reverse complement strand
CCCCCCCCCCCCCCCCCACCCCCCCACCCCCCCCCCCCCCCCCACTCAAACGATTTTACTCATTACGCAACTGACTGTTTTGCAATGCATGAAGTCACATACTTCTGTCTGGTGATATTGAACTATTAATATGTAAATGTACAATTCATAACCTTGTTTAAATTTTCTTTTAATTTACTGTAGCTATAAGACAATTAGTCTCCGATGGCTGAGTAGACGTAGAGAGTCGTATAGTTGTATAGCTGAGAGTCGTATAGTTGTATAGCTGTATAGGTGTACAAAATTATGGCACTTCGGCCCGCACGCTGTTGTGTTGACGGGTTCTTCGATGGATGGATAGACGTACGTATGTGTAATTGTATAGTTGTACGATTATTGGCCTGCTTGGCCCCCCATACTCTTCGACTCTACCTCACTCAGCCAAAGTACATGTTTATTCATGAGGCCGCTAGCCTAGCGTTACTTCGCACCTTCGTACGCTACCCACAGCCGACACAGCGCAGCAGCACTCTGTGTACTGTATGTATGTGTGTGTAGACTGAAGGCAGCTTGCGACTAAACTGTCAGTCCAATGGTTTTCTTGTGAAAACTTTCCTTTAGAAAATGATGATCAAAATTCAGTAAGCATGGCCGTAATAATCACAAAATAAGCTTTAATTTCATACCTCCATTCACGAAAACTATATACAAATCGCGGCAATCATGATGGAAATAGGTCTCTAAGTTTGGACGTCGACGGGAAGCCCCGTGTATCATGGTATCTCTCTGGCTTGTGCAGCGCTACTACAAAGGATATCCTATAGAAAGATGCTTTACTCGGGTAATCCCGACCCTGTGCATCGTGCATTTAATACGCAACTTAATGTGAGTGGATAGTCATCGGTCGTGTGTCTACGGATGTGATGTTGAATATCCATGAGGTATCTCTGTCGTCACGCATATCCTGCATTATGCATATCGCGTCTGTTTTCGCCGTGGACGTCGACACGGAGGAGGACCTCGGGCGGAGTATAGCCAATTCCACAGAGTAGACTCTCCCGCGGACGATGGCACCGGGCAGGGGTACCCCGAGGGGAGGGTTTAGGAGGAGATAGCCGCACCAACTTGGGTCGGCGATCTCATTAAAAAACAATAGAATACAAAGGCTCGCCGAGACGTCGCGCCCCCCGCGGAGCCTTAGCGTATTACTTATATAGACTAGCAGGACCCGCGGAAATCCGCGGGATTCTAGAGGGGGGGCGGGGGGTGTAAATAGATATATAAAGACTGTCTAAATTAAAACCACCAAGAACTTTATTTGCCATTCAGGCCATTAAAAAAATATACATGTTTAGCGTCCCCGCCCGCTTTTTTTAAAAATATTTTATTTTTTTATTTTTTTTATTTTTGAAAGAAAAAAACAGCGTTCCCGCCTGCTTCCTTTTTGGGGGCCGCCTCCTATTTTTTTTAAATTTATTATTTTTTTTTTTTTATTATTTTTTTTTTTTTGAAAGAAAAAAAACATGAAAAGCACTGCTAAAATGTATTTCTGATTTTAAAAAAGAAAACAAAAAAATTGTCGGCCGCCATCTTGAAAAATAGCCTGAATGTCAGGGAAAATGTATGGAGCGGCCATTTTGAAAGAAAAAAAGAAGAAAAAAAAGGGCCTCCTTCCCATTTTTCGAAAAAACAGGATGCTAAAATGTTTTTTTTTTTTAATTTGGCCTTATATAAAAATTAAAAAAACGATCCAACTGTACCGGTAATTATTCTTTAAGCCACTGGAACTGCGTAGAGTTCCGTAGTGTGGCGTACCGACTACGCAGAAATTAGGCTGCGTATTAATGGGAAAATAGTCCCTGCGTAGGTTATGCGTAGGCTGGCGTACAGGTTTGCTTATGGTTGCTTACTGTGTGGAAAGCTTTTACTGCTTTGTCGATCTGGCGTAGGGTAGCGTACTGTTGCGTAGGCATGTAGCGTAGTGTTGCGTAAAAAGGCTGCTTTCTGCGTCAAGTTTCTACGCCGAAAGTACGCAAAAAAAATTAAACATGTTGAATTGTTTTCTTTCATCTTGCGTACCCCTTTTCGTTCCTCAGCATATAGTAACGTAGGCCAGCGTAGTTTGTACGCAACAATACGCAACTCTACGTATTGACCCCACGCCAATTAGTGACCCGCAAGTGTCACAAATAAAGTATTAAAAATGTGCTCATCTGACCATAATTAAACACCTAAACCCCCCGAGCTTTCGGGGGTTTATGGACCCTTGAAACCCGTGGACCCCACGGCTATATAATATATACACTCAACTCACTGCGATCTGATCTCGATCTCCCACCCCCCCCCCCCCAACTTTGAAGAACGTAACCCCCAAGCTTTTGGGGGTTTATGGCCCCTTGGAACCCGTGGACCCCACGCCTATATTATATATACACTCAACTCAGGACCCGCGGAAATCCGAGGGATTCTAGAGGGGGGCGCAGGCAAAAAATAAGTTTTTCATTTCGGGGGCTCCATTTCAAATTTTTTGGAAATTTTCGGGGACTACTTTTTCCAACTTTCGGGGGCTCTTTTTTCTGGGGCTACTTTTTCATTAATTCATAAAAGGATAGGCCTACACTTTGTTGAGATTTGTTTAGTAGGCTCAGGACAGGTTTCAGGCTTCCTATACTTCATAATTGCCTTTAAAAAAAAAAAACATTTTTCTAGTTCAATAACTAAGTTTTCATGCATTGATTTGATGCAAGAACTGTAACATAATACACCCTAGATTGTGATTATTTCTGACCATGAATTTCGATAATCATTTTTCAAAGTAAAATTTTCACAAGAAAATAAACATTAGTAATACTTTTACTAATTCTAAGATCAGGTTTCGTAAATCTATTCACGAAACTATATTGAAATCGCGGCAATAATGATGCAAACCAACAGATAACAATTTCAAAGTGTCAAATCTCTTCGACTCGAGCTCAGCTCAGCTGAAGTCACACACACACACACACACACACAGCGTAACTCTAGAAAGCTCGAACACCGGCGCCGCAGGCCTCGGACGCCTGCGGTGCGCGGAGCCGGTGTTGGAGCTTGCTGGAGTTAACTGCAGCTCACACACACTGCACAGCAGCACTGCACTGACTGAAGGCAGCTTGCGACTGAATTGTCAGTCCAATGGTTTTCTTGTGAAAACTTTCCTTTAGAAAATGATAATCAAAATTTAGTAGCATGGCCGTAATAATCACAAAATAAGCTTTCATTTCATACCTCCATTCACGAAAACTATATACAAATCGCGGCAATCATGATGGAAATAGGTCCCTAAGTTTGGACGTCGACGGGAAGCCCCGTGTATAACTGGCTTGTGCAGCTACTATACAAAGGATATCCTATAGAAAGATGCTTTACTCGGGTAAGCCCGACCCTGTGCGTCGTGCATTTAATACGCAACTTAATGTGAGTGGATAGTCATCGGTCGTGTGTCTACGGATGCAATGTTGAATATCCATGAGGTATCTCTGTCGTCACGCATATCCTGCATTATGCATGTCGCGTCTGTTTTCGCCCTGGACGTCGACACGGAGGAGGACCTCGGGCGGAGTATAGCCAATTCGCTAGAGTAGACTCTCCCGCGGACGACGGCACCGGTCACCGGTACCCCGAGGGGAGGGTTCAGGAGGAGATAGCCGCACCAACTTGGGTCGGCGATCTCATTAAAAAACAATAGAATACAAAGGCCGGCGGAGACGTCGCGCCCCCCGCGGAGCCTTAGCGTATTATTATTATAGATTCGACCCCCGAGTCAGGCCACGGGAAAGACACGTAATCTCATCATGCTACACTCCCTTTAAAGTTACAAGTTTTAAAGCTAAACTAACATGTTCAACATTGTGCTGGAACAAGTAATCATGCAACCCGAAGTAATGATAGGGATGATGATTAATATAATAGTAACAATAATTAAAATCATAATAATTAAAATAAGCAATGTTTTCATTCAAATTTATGAACGCATTCAAATTTACATACAGGTCGCTCGCAGGCGAATTCGGCATTCAAATTCAAGATCTGAGCAATCAATTTCATTTATCGGCACTCTTATTTATGTTCGGTGTAATCAAATTCACGAATGTGCATACAATTTCCTACTTCGTGCATTTAAAAAAACGCGGCGCTCACGATGAGCCTGTGGGGCATTCAATTTCATTTTTTGGTGATTAATTTCCTACGACGTGCATTCAATTTAGTGTAATATTGAGAGGGATTCCAGTTAAGAGGAAAACTTTGATTTCTTTAAATTGATACTTGGAATTAATAATCACTGTTACACAATGAAATCTCCACAGTTTATACCCCCTTCGCATCTTTACGATTTAAGAGTTGTTATTAGTCATTACGAGCTAGTTACGATTTATTACGAATTATTACGAGATATTATGGCAAAATTCCACGATTTGTTAGGAGTTTTCACAGATAAGGAATGTTACTTTTCATTGAAGCTTTTACGTGTTATAGTTACGACCTGTTTATACGTGTTGTTACAAATAGTTACGAGTAAGTTACGAGTATTTACGAGTCCTTACGATTTTGCAGCTTTTATACCTTTCTCCAAATCGTAATCGATACGTAAGAATAAGTAAAATATAAGTATCTATTCGTAAATTACTCGTAACTATATACATGTAAAGTGCTCGCAATAACTCTTAACGATCCGTAAAGCCATCGTAACACGACCCAAATGAAATCATAAGCAACACGTAAGCACTCGTAATAATCTGTAAACAAATCATAAACTAACCGTAACAATTTTTTTTTTACGAGTCATTTACGGATTCTTGCGACCAGTTTACGTATAGTTTCGTGTTGTTGCGAGCGGTTTACGAGAGGCTTACGATACTTACGGATTGTTACGAGTTATTTACAGAAAAAATCAATTTGTGGACAATCGTAAGAAGATTTTTGACATGTCAACAAAACTGGCTCTCCTTTCACGGATCCTTAAGAGTGTCTGCGAGTTGTTGCGAATTGTGATGAGTTATTTACGGATACCAGCGAGTTAATTACGGATGCTTGCGATTGACTACGAGTTGGTGATCCGTAAGGACTTGTAAGAAAAATCTGTGTATGTGAAGGGGGTATTAGTTAATGTTCTTTGTTTATCTGACAATTGCTCCCTTTTGATCATGTATTTGATTATCATATCGCTAATTATACAGATGGGTCCATACATGAAAATGCAGTACTACACCTTTCTTTCAATAAATATGTATACATATTCAAAATAATTGGAAACATTGATAGAGATTTAAAACATAAAAACTAGTGATTGGGAGTGATTTCTTTTATAGTACTGGGGAAGGGCATTTCCCTCAATTAAAAAAAAAAACTTTGAAAGGCATTTCCACAAACTTGAATGAGTCGGCGGAGTCTTGTCTTCATCTTCAGCTTCTTATTCTTTAAGTTGTTTTCTAACTTGGAGAAAGTTGATTTTGCAAGTGTAATTCTTCTCTTGATTTCTTGCTCGCCTCTTGCATCGTCTGTAATTGTATTCCCAAGGTAATTAGCAGAGGTGGCTTGCTTTATTTGATGGTTGTTGATCTTAAGAGAGCATGGTATTCCTCCCGTCTCTGAAATTACCATGCATTCCGTATTCTTGTAATTTAGTGATAATCCTCTCTTGTCACTTTCTTGGACGACACATATATATATATATATAGATATATAGAAAAATTGGGAGGGGGGGGGGGTCTGGTAAAAGAGAAAAGGGGAGAAGTTGAGGGAGACAGATTGGAGAGAGAGAGAGAGAGAGAGAGGGGGGAATGAACACATAACTGGTATATATATAAATCATACTAAAAGAACTATTTCATTGAAAAAGTCTACAATAGTAGCTGCGACCATGAAAATCTCTGAATATGTAGTTGTGATATATAATTGTGGTCAGGAGGTTTTGGGGTGAGCGGTTAAAGGTAATACAAAGTGTTGGTATGGGGTCATGAATTTCGTTCAAATGAACATATTGGAAGCATATGCGATCCTATAATATTTAGTGATTGTTGTCGCGGTTGAAATCGAGTCTGAAGTTATGAAATTATAATTAATTAACTCTTTATGCTGTATAGCTCCCTCTCAAGGTCAAGATATTAATTAAGCTATAAAACAATGTTCCTTGACTAAAATCAACCGACTACCTACTCCTATATGGAAACTATATATCACAACTACATATTCAGAGATTTTCATGGTCGCAGCTACTATTGTACGGCCGTAGGCGCTATTTGAAATTCATCAACATTTACCGGGAGCACCGGTAAATTTTTCTATTCAATTTTTCTCGAAAGCAGAAGTGTATTAGGGGCTACATTTTCTGGTGCTTATAATACATCCACAGGGGCATCCCAATATATTAAAATTGTGAAGAATCCCTATCCACCCAATTTTCAAAATTTCCCAAAACTTTATATTACCTTTAATGAATATATTATTTGTTATGTTTCTACTGGTATTAAACTTGTTTTGATTGGTTGTATATTTTTGTCGGAATTTACTCATTCACATAATGGAACTACCTGCCCGATGAAGCCAGTGCATGGCCCATGACCACAGAACTGTAAATATACGTAGAAGGCTCATCTTCGTTAGTCCTCTGTTGTGTTCGCCGCTTTTTTTCTCAACGACAAGCCAGGCTGGTATTCTTGAAATTTGTGAGCTGAAGAGATCGAGGACTAAGGAAAATGGCGGCGTGTGCAATCGAGCGTGTCTCCAAGCACGTTCAACGGCCACATATGTGCAGTGTGAATTGGGATGAGCGATTTACGTACTTTTTTACAGTGCCTGTGACCCCTGCACTCAACGCTGTGTGTTGTTGTCAACTTCTTTTATGAGACAAATCCAAGCAAACGTTTCCATATTTAAAACTATGTAAACTAAACACACCTTGTTTATTTGAAAGATTTTATCATAATACGCAATATTTCAGAGGTGTTATATTTTTAATTTTTAGCTAACACCCATCAATCAAAGGGGGGCGTCCAGAAAAAGGGGCCCTTTTGACGAAAAATAGTATTTTGTTAATAATATTTTAAGGAACCTTTTAACCACCATGAGTTTGGTTTCATATAAAATAAAATAAAATTATCTACATTTTAATACCAATTTCAACGAAATTGGGATTAATTACATCGCAAATTTAGGTACTATGATTTCTCTTATGATTTTTGTCGAAATATTGAATTTGATCAAAAACCATTATTTTCCATATCAAAATCGGAGAGGTGCATTTTTTCGTTACTTTCCAGGAATTTGCCCATGTTCAAGGACAATATCCTGTGCGAAGGGTTTATATCTCATTTTAATGAAAAGTTATAACAACCCAAAGTTATTGATTTGATATCCACAAAAACATCATTTTGCCCACATGTGTATTAACTGTATGCAAATATGCGTATTAGTGTATTGAGGACCTGTCTGGTGTGCTTACATCGAGTTTTAAAGATATCTTTTAATTAAAAACCTCTAATCACCATGGATTTGGTGTAAACAAAATGAATGATTACAAAACCTTTAAGTTGATATCAATTTCATTGAGTTATGTAGTGTGAACTATAAATTTTGAGCCAAAAAGGTGCTTTTTTGTATATATTTTTTTTCTAATTTTGGCCAGTAACTCGGTATATTAACTAGACAAAAGTGATTGGACATTTCGTAGTGCAGAAAGTTCAAATGATTTGGAGGGCTGACTGCAATTTATTAGTAGCACTTGTGTACTCCGGGATGTTTCAGTAAATTTGGGCATTGGCAGTTGCCAAGAAAATGATCGATAAATGCAGCATAATCATGCAAATAATTTTTTTTTTTTTTTTAATTAAACAAAAAAATAAAAAATTAAAGGAGGAAAACCATGATATCAGTCTTTAGGAGCGACTCTGATATGTACAATCTTTTCGATTCTATATGTGTTTTCTTCAATAATAAAACACATTTTTGGCGCAGACTTGATATCCACATGTATTGAAAAGAATTTACACCACTTTAAGGCTTCATGATTCTGCATGGTCTTCTGAAAAATAACTTGACGATTCACAAGACCGGCATGTCAGTTTTATGGGCATTCTTTAAGAATTTCTGACGGTTCAAGAAACCTATATTGTTGGTCTTGTGGGCTGTCTATATAATCCCAGCTAAATCACAAGCAAGATTTGTTTATTTATCTTTCTTTGATTATGTTGAAATATTTGTCTTTACCATGACAATATTTTACTAAGCGGTCAGATGACACATCGAGGGAGGGGGGGGGGGGGTATTAAATAATAGTTAATGGTGTGTGTTGGGGGAGGAGGCACGTGCCCATGCCCACATTTTCTAAAACATCACAGAGTATAGAGATGCTTATCAATTGCACTCAGCACTCTCCTGGCCTAATCCTTTGAACTGTCTGGACTGTCTGCATTACTTTATTCGTGTTCATGGACTAACTTGTCTTGGTCATGGGCAGGGCTCAAATTAACTTTTTGTCCACGTGGGCTCTTCCAAAATAAAAAGCGCCCCCGTGAGCCTTCTCATGGGGGCTCTTTTAGTACTGGCGGGGGCTTTTTTATTATTAAAAATTTCCATTGAATTGGGGGTGCCCATGAAACTCCTAAATTATTTGCTATTTAATCATTATCATTAATAGTCGGCATTATTTCCCTCTTACAACTTTACAAGTTATAACATGCAGCTAATGGTCAGATCTCTTCCCTTTGTACGAAATTTCTGGTCCAAGCCCGTAAACATTTGCCTCCTTGCCAACAGGTCTCCTTTTACTAATTTTAGCTTTCGGTTGATTTACTGGTCGAGGTTCATTATTTGCTGGTGTTTTGGAATTAGATTTTAGAGGATTCACGATTTTCACAACGAAAAACTTCTCCACGTTTTGGTTCTTGCGCGATCGCCTCTAGCTCCAGCAGATATTGGGCGGCATGCGTGTACACCAGTATACTACCGGCGCAGCCAGTATAGCCGCTGCTGACGACCGCAGTGCCCTGCGATCTTCCGTTGTTTGTATCTGTAATACCCATAGAGATGTGGAGATGGGTAATATAGCGCAATCTTGCGGCGAAAAGGCGTTTATTCCTTTACAATGTGGCAGCCTCTAGACACCGAAAAATTCGAGCGAGAAATCCTGCACGCTATTAAAATATTACTTCCATAGTTCCATTTCATTGGTTTAAGGTTTGAAAGTTGAAACTCAATATTGTGTGAAAGTTGTAACATAAAAGATTATCTTTATTTTATATTTGTTATTTATATTGCACGGGGGCGATTTTTAATTTTGCAATCGCCCCTGTGAGCACTCTGACGGAGGCGATTGTGTAGCTCACGGGGGGAATCGCCCATCGCCCCCGTGTATTTTGAGCGCTGGTCATGGGCAAGATTACGACAAGCTGCTGGAAGCGGGCGGGGGTGGGGGGGGGGGGGCAACTGCCAAAGCCCATATTTACTGAAACATCCCGGAGTACAGAAGAACTACTTATAAATTGCAGTCAGCACTCCAAATCCTTTGAACTTTCTGCATAACTAAATGTCCAATCACTTTTTTCCTGTTAATATGCCGAGATACTCGCCAAAATTAGAGGGAAAAATATCTACAAAAAGCACCTTTTTGGCTCAAAATTTATATTTCACACACCTCAATGAAATTGATATCAACTTGAAGGTTTCTTAATCATTCATTTTTTGACACCAAATCCATGGTGAATAGAGGTTTTTACTAAAAAGATATCTTTAAAACTCGATGTAAACACACCAAACAGTTCCTCAATACACTAATACGCGTATTAGCATACAGTTAATACACATGTGGGCAAATTTTTTGTTTATGTGGAAATCAAATCAATAACTTTGGATTGCTATAACTTTTCATTGAAATGAGATATAAACCCTTCGCACAGGATATTGCCCTTGTACATGGACCTATATGTCTATCCATCCATACCACTGGCGTACTGGTGGGGGGGCTTGGGGGGGCGCCAGCCCCCACCAAATAAAATTGAACGATGACTTTTTTTTAATTCCGTGATGTATAAATGTTCGTGATATCACATTATTTTCAACAAAATGCGCGTTTCTCCATTTCTGTTGCAAACTGACACATTCCCAAATAGCCAGGAAGAGCATATGTTTTTTTATAGTCACTAATAAAGGGGCCGTGGCCACTAACAGTAACACTAGTTAAAAAATCCTTTGCAGAAGCAACTGTGACAAGCACTGCCAGGCGTTCCATACTGACATCATGTAACACTGCATATGTACCGTGGGGAAATTGAATTCATACAAGATTAAGAGTAGGGATAATTTAATGAAACGGCAAAGCTTCCGCGCTTCGGGAGGGGGGAGGGGCAACTGAATTCAGACTAGGATTAAGAGTCGAGAACGGTACAACGAATCGTCTTCTTTCTCTAATAATTTAATGAAGTGTCAAAGTTTCCGTGCTTCGCGCAGAAGGGGGGAAACTGAATTCAGACAAGAAAACGATACAACGAATCGTCTTCTTTCTCTTAGAATTTTATGAAACGTGGAAGCTTCCGCGCTTTGCGCGGGATGGGCGAAAATAAATTCACACAAGGATTAAGAGTAATATTTTATTGAAACGTCAAAGCTTCCGCGCTTCGTACGAGATGGGCGAAAAAGAATTCAGATTAAGAGTAATAATTAAATGAATCATCAAAGCTCCCGCGCTTCGCGCGGAATGGGCGAAAATGAATTCAGGTTAGGATTAAGAGTAATAATTTATAAAAAACGTCAAATCTTCCGCGCTTCGCGCGGGAGGGAGGGGGGGGGGGACTTTTTTTTTTTTGTATTGAAATTGTCTTTTTTATTTTTTGGTCACTTCACAGCACATTGATTTGACAAATTATTCACACACCAGTGAAAATGAACATTTGATTACATAATACATTGAACGTTACAGCTTATTAACCTATCAACAACAACAAAAAATCTTTCTTATCTGACAGTAGATATCCATTGGGCCATGCCCTGCCACCTGCTGTCATGGGCAGCTTCTTTGTCATTGCGTATAGCAATGTATTTCTCCATTTTATATGATTTAGTCAATAAGGACATGAAGTTAGAAATATTTGGTTTAACTAATTTACATCTATTTAGGTAAAAAATTTTCTTTACAATTATTAATATATGATTAGAAAGAATATAATTCTTCGACAATATACCAAGAATTACCGTTTTTTCGGTTAAAATCGAGAAATCAAACATAGTCAGCTCTTTTCCGAGCTGATTCCAAAAATCTTGTACTATTGTACATTTCCAAAAAAAATGTTCAATCGCTTCATTTTCCATGTCACAAAAAGAACATAATGGGGAACTAATGACTTTCATTTTATACAATTTATAATTCAAATTCAGGATATTATTTAATACCTTAAACTGAAATTCTCTGTAAATTACATCAATTGTAGTTGAAATGATACCTGAACGAGCCAATAACAATTCTGTATCTGAAACATCATATCTATTCTTTAGTCTAAACGTACTGACTGGGCATTCATATTTCTCTGCGATCAACAGATCATAAAATTGTTTGCTTTTTATTCTGTTCAAGCATATCAACTCGGGGGGTAAAATAATATTGGAAGTAATATCATTTTTGAATGGATTTGTATAAACTATTTTAGGAATATTTATCTTTGATAACGAAGAGTACACTCCCTGTATCCTAAAGTAATCATTTGCATCTAGTTCAAATAACCTTTTCATGTCACCTTGTTGCTTTAAATTGCCCCGTTCTGTGAGGATGTCACTAAAAAACACCATTCTTTTAATGAAAAGTTTTCGAAAGAAAATCATATCTGAATTGACTTGTAATTGTCTATTGTTCCAAATAATCTGGAATTTCGTACTATCTTCTCTGTTTCTCACATTGAGAGAATTCCATCTTTCTAAAATAGCTCGATAAAACTTAGGAATGTTTTTGTCTAACATTTTATGACTATAGTTACAATTAAACAGGAACAAACCGCCGTTCTGTTTAAGATAATATTTAAGAATTTGAAACCATCCTTGTTTATCGGCATCTTTTATTCTTTGAATCCAATATAATTGCTGTGCGCTGGCAGATGACTGAACATCTACCATCTTAATTCCTCCCTTTGACAAATCTTGGATCATTACATTCCTTCGAATTTTATCAGGTCCATTCCAAATAAATTTGAAAAACATACTCTCCATCTTCTTTAGGAACCAGTCTGGTAATAATAAAGATGAAAACAAGTACATAAATTTTTATATTCCAAAGGATTTGATAATTTGAATTTTTCCGAACAAAGTTAAGTTTCTCATTTTCCACATATTTAAAGTGACTTGTAATGATGATAATATTTCTTCTGCTTTTTTAACCTGCGCGGAATATGATCCGATACCTACATAAGTACCAAGTACATTAATAATATTAACAAAATTCAGGCTGTGTCGGAAACCAGCGTCTGGTACATATCCTACTTTCAGTATTTCTGTCTTACTTAGGTTTATAGTTAAACTGGAACATTTCTCAAATTGTTGGATAATATCAAATAATGAGTTAAGCGATTTTACATCTGAACAAAAAGAGCAAAAATCGTCTGCATACATAGATAGCTTTAATTCACTCGTACCTACGACTACTCCTCTTATATCTACTGAATTTCTTATGCGTAATGCAAGTGTTTCTAAACAAATTATACACATATAGGGGGAGAGGGGGTCTCCCTGTCTTACTCCTCTTGTAATCGGAAAATATCCTGTAGATTTTCCATTATTTAAAACGCAACCTTCTACATTTGTATACAAAGCTTTTACCCATTTAATAAAAGATGCTCCAAAACCAAAAGAAAGTAAACATTGAGACATGTAATCATGGTCTAAAGAATCAAACGCTTTCTTAAAATCTACTGAAGCAATGAATCCTGTTTTTTGTTCAGTACAAAGAAAATGGAAAACATCATGTACATTTCGGATAGCTTCTCCTATTGCCCTTCCACGTAAAAAAGCATATTGATCGGTGTCAATTATTTCGTCTAAAACTTGTATTATTCTATTCGCCAACACCTTTGAACATATTTTTGCGTCCACATTAATTAAAGATATTGGCCTATAGCTCTCCAAAAGACGTTTATCTTTGTTCGGCTTACAAATTAAAGAGATAAAGATAAAGAGGGGGGGGACTTGATCCAGACAAGGATTAAGAGTCGGGACCGGTACAATGAATCGTCTTCTTTCTTTAATAATTTAATGAAGTGTCAAAGCTTCCGCGCTTCGCGCGGGAGGGGGAAAAGTGAATTCGAACAAGAACACGATACAACGAATCTTCTTCTTTCTCTAATAATTTAATAAAACGTAAAAAAGCTTCCGCGCTTTGCGCGGGATGGGCGAAAATAAAATCAGACAAGGATAAGAGTAATAAAATGAATCGTCAAAGATTCCGCGCTTCGCGCGGAATGGGCAAAAATGGATTCAGACAAATATTAAGAGTAATAATTTATTAAAACGTCAAAGCTTCCGCGCTTCGCGCGAGATAGGCGAAAATAAATTTAGACAAGAATTAACAGTAATAAAATGAATCGTCAAAGATTCCGCGCTTCGCGCGGATTGGACGAAAATGAAATCAGACAAAGATTAAGAGTACTAATTTATTAAAACGTCAAATGTTCTGCGCTTCGCGCGGGTGGGAGGGGGGTGAACTGGATCCAGCAGAGGATTAAGAGTCGGGATCGGTACAATGAATCGTCCTCCTTCTCTAATAATTTAATGAAGTGTCAAAGTTTTCGCGCTTCGCGCGGGAGGGGGGAAACTGAAAAATATCTTAGTTCCAGGCCCCGGGTTTATAGGGTTGAATTTGTAGACATTTGGACATTGGCATTAATATATTGGTCGGTAATTGGTTGCTCGTTTTGTCGGTAATCGGTGGCCTCTACATCCTCCCCACTCCCCCACTGAAAAAGATCTAGCGACGCCCCTGATGGTACCCTGAGTACTACTGATAAAGTACTGGACCACCGTCTCTGTGCATTGTGCGGCATCAAAGCATATACAACGTCTCACGACTTGACAGATCACTTTTCTCTAACTTCTAACCAATCAGAAGGTCTCGTGTTTTTCCAGGAAGTGCCGGTGGACATTAATGCGCCAAATGTGGTTCTCAAATTGCAAAAGATCCCTACTCTTGGAAGGGGTAGGAGAAAGCAATTTGACGTCATATTATTCCAGGAAGTGCCTGAAAATGCGTCTAATTTGGTTCTAAAATTGCAAGTGCTTCTTACTCTGGGAGGTGGTCTAGAACCCCCTCCCAGAACCACCCCCGCTTGGTCGCTCCGCTCCCTCGCTGCTAAAGCCTCGTTCTGTCACTTCATCGTTTTACATATATTTAACCCCATGCCATTTTGTGCCCCCCCCCCCGGTAGGAAATTCTTAGATCCGCCACTGATGCCCATACCCCTTGAGCTTCGGGGGCTCCGCCCCTTGACCCCGCCGGGGCTTTGCCCCTAGACCCCACTTTGCGATAATTTTTTAACGCAAGAAAATCTTGCACTGAAATTTTGTGACTTTTTTCTTTCGAGTCTTGCGCATCTTTTGAAAGAAATTTTTCGAAAATCGGACCTACCATTACAAAGTCACGTGTCCTTTTGTCTTTGCATGTCAGCCCGAAAATCGCTCATTTTTGTGATTTGTGTACAAAACATATGGAAATCTCATTTTTCAAATAAAGAGATAAAACATTGGTTATTTGTTCTTGTTTATAGTTAAGGTGTTTATTTTGGGGTCAAAATAGTTAAATTATAGTTGGAAACGAAATAAAACAACAAAAACAATAAAATACATAAGTTAAAAAAACAAAGAAATACATAAGAAATTATCAAAACAATAGATAACATAAGGAATAACCCTGGTTTTTCAATTTTTTGTGTTGTATTATTATTCCAAATGATCTAACAAATATATGTAGTGAGAAAGAATGGCTTAAATATGAATAATGTCTGATTTATGGGCAAAAATGTGAATTTTATGACCTTATTTGCATAAATTACCATAAATATGCAAATGAGTGAATTTTTCAAAATATTGAAATTACCATAGTATTCTATACACTTCACTTGACATGTATGCAAATTTTCGCGGCGATCGGTCGTTTCACGGCCGAGATCATAGGGGGAGGGGGCCTTAGAAGCCCCCCCCCCCCCCCCCACCGGGCTATGCAGTTTCAAAATAGCCCAAAACCCAAAGCCCAAATTGGCCAAAACAAATCTATAGTAAAAGCAATAACAACAAATATGGCGATAGTGATAAGTACAGTATAAAATCAACATGAAAAGAACAGGAGGCTACGTACACCAGCGTTTAAACCGTTTCATCCCTATGATTCCTTTATTCGTTCCCTTAATATGCTTTACCACGGCAGACTAACTGTATAGGATCGTCTAGTATGATTAAATCTATTTTATGCAAAAGAACCTACCGCACATCTGTCATCGTCTTCACTCGTCTGCAAGACTCGATGAGTTCAACCAAGTATACCTCGTCTGTGCCCCTCACTACGAATAGACCGAGCATCTGTAGGTTTTGGGTATGTTCTCTGATCAGAGCACCGAGTCCTCTCATCGTCTCTCTTGATACACTCGTCTTTTCTGATGGGAGTAATGAAAGTGTTTTAAGGTTGATGTGTAAGAGCTGCTGTCCTATGGTCCGTTGAAGACAAGCCGTGATCTGAGGTATGTCTCTCTCTGCATCATCAATGGTGATATCGATATCTCTCAAGCCAGGGAGCGATGAGAGCAGACCTTCATAGCTTTGTGACGGCACTCTCTCGGCTGATAGCTTTGTGACAGATGGAAGCTCAGGAGGAGATGGAGGGAAACTGAGAGAGGAGTCTGAGATGGTGAGATGGTTCGGTAAGGTGAAGGATCTGAGACAGGACCACATTCTGGCAGTCAATTCGGAAGATAACTTGCATTTCTCTACGACGAATCGACCATCCTGGAATGAGAAAGTAATTTATTATATTAGCGATATAATAACAAACAACAAAATATTGGAAATGGGTAGAATTTAAAGGAAGACACCCTGTCATATCTACTCTCACTTTTCTGTCTCGGATATATGTTATATACTTGTTATTTTTAACTGCGGTCCATCTATATTCTATCGTAGTGATATATTCTTCTTGCCAAACAATATAGGCATGTTCGCTGTACAGATCATCTATTTCATCGTACTTGCCCCAGGACCTCTTTTGTTGAGGTAATGTGTCCAACCCGGATTTCGTGTACTGTGTTTAGTTCTGACGTATACTTATATGTTTTACTATTCAAATTACTATGCCACAAACAAGAAATAATTCACAAATGGCTATGACCACTCACACCATTCAGGAATATGATCCTGGGAGCGCATCTAAGTAACTAACTACAAGATTTATTTCAGACCTTACAATGTAAAACATACATTTATGGTGGCAGGTTCACAAATTGAGCGAAGTTTACAAATGTGTTCATGAAATGACCTTCGTTTTTTATGCCAACGTTTAACAAAATCCAAATGCTCAGTCGAAGTAGGATTGTAAAATAAACACTGCCTCCCTTCATGAAACTTCATCCTAATCAATTCTCCCTTTTTAATCCTAATACCAGAGCTAGATCTTTACGTACCGTACATACTAAACAAATTAAGCATACACCCACACCGCAAAATAGTAGTAGTTAACGCTTGCCCGATCGAGCCGCCCGTCTATTCGATGCGATTGTTAAATCAAATTCCAAACACATCCATGGATACACAAGCTTTATTATGACATAATAAGTGAAATGGCATCGACCATACAAAACGAGCGTTCTCAAACACGCCCAACAGGGTGCACAGATAGTATATACAATTTTTACATACGCGTTCTCTCCACTTCACGAAACCATATCTCCCCGAATGTATCTTTCATTTACCAAATATCTGTTCTTATTGAGAGCCCTAGCTATATGGTAGTTATTCTACGACAAAAAGATTCATGGTTATAATAAAAAGAAGAAAAAGCAACAACGACTTCAGATCCGGCCACTAAGGCAAAATAAACATTACATAAACTTTACACAGGATACAAACAAATTTGAACTTTGGTGTGATGAAGGCGCAAGCTAGAATGACTACAGAAACCTCAAATACCACGCCCTAAAGCTCATATACTCAGCAACACCTGCAAAGCATTCCCAATCCTATGCATTATCACCTCTTACTCTTAGACAGCAACCCTCACCAAACATAAGGCCAAAAAAAAAAATCATTTGGTTGTCCTCGACCGCCCGCTCGTCATTTTCGAGCCGCTCGTATTTTTATTTATTTTTTTATTCAATTTTTTTTTTTCAATTTTTTTTTCATTTTTTTTTTCATTTTTTTTTCTTCATTTTTTTTTTTTTTTTTTTTTTGGGGGGGGGGGGGGGGGGGAGCAATCTTTAATGCCAAACATACCATTTTATGTATTTGCAAGGATCAAAATGCGTCCCGTTGCCAGTTTGGTCTTTTCAGTACGCAATTAGGTATTTATTAAACTTGCCATTTTTATTTTTCTATGTCAAAATGCCGTTCATTCAAATCAGGTTCTGAGCATTCTTAAACTCATTTTAAAGCCCATCTGTACTAGTTTACAGGAGAGATTAGACCACCCTGCAAGGTCAGATCAAATCAGCTCTCAGTTAATATAAGATAAAGAGGATCATGGGGGACCAATGGTCACCGATTATGCATTGTTTGCTACATAAAGGGCGCAAGTAGCTATAAGTAGTACAATTGAGATTTAAAAGGTGCTGTATTTCAAAGCCCAAAATACTTTATGTGTTGGTCTTGATATTCATTGTACATTAAACTAGTTTTTTATCATATTAAAGTGTTTTATAGACTTTGTTTGTTAAAATGCTTGACAATCCCAATGATTTTTTTTTTAATGGAAAAAAGATATTTTTTTAAAAAAATGGGGGAAAAAAAAAAAAAAAAAATCCGCCCGCCCGCCCCTACTCCAGAAAAGCAATCGAGGACAACCAAACATTTTTTTTTTTTTGGCATAAGTATGCATAAGCGAACAAGACAGCAGCATTTGCCTCTGCATTCAAAATATAGTATTGTTAGCGAGAGTGGTAAACAAACTTTTCAGTACTTAGGGTCGAAACAATGGAATTACTTAAATGCCGAGCAGAGATTAGTCCAATTTTTGTATAACTTTTTTTTTTTTGGGGGGGGGGTGTATCTGGAGACATAGCCGCGTAAAGGATAATACTAGGCCTATATCTATTCATGTACAGGAATACATGATCTCTCCGAACATAGCGGTAATTCAATTTTTTTTAAATGTTAATTTCAATTTTATTTTCAATCTTCAAAAAAAATGTAGGGTCATCGGTAGGATTATCTTTTAATCTTGTAATTAACATGTACATGCAGCACCTACATGTACATCCAATATACGTAATATAACAATAAAAAGGATGCCACTACCGACTGTGTGAGCAAAAAAAAGTTTACACCTAGAAAATTGCTAATTATTTTAAAAATCATCTATGAAAAGTAAATTATTATACATCTTATGAAAGAGCGTTTTATCCCAAATCATTTGGATCCAGGTGAAAGTCATGATTTTCAGTCTGAATCATTAAGATAATGGATGGTGGGGTTAAGAATGTGCACCATACCGCCCCCCCCCTTTCTTTCTTTCTTTTCCCCTTTCTCCTTAAAAACTAGAGCACTTTGTGCAAAGCAATAATCATCGAATAAATTAATTATGGAAAAAGATCAATAAAATCCTTTGATAGACTAAACTGAAAATATCTGTCAGTGGGTTATAATTTCTTGATTCCCCCCCCCCTTCCATACGTTTTATCTCAAAACTTTGGCCTATTCCAAAAACTACAAAGCTATACCAAAAAAATGGCGATCCTGGACGGTTTGGTTCAAAACTTGTACGCCTGCTACACTTATTTTTGGTAGATTGAAAGACATTATTTAAAGTAATCAGAAACTGCAACCCAAACATCACTACCGTTTCTGTGACATGCTAATTATCCCCCCCCCCCCCCCCCCCTGACATGCACCCACACTCTCAACATTAATGAGAGAAACTGGTGCAAAGCTTCATTAATTTCAAAATTACATTGAATTTGAAAAATAGATCACGAAGAATTCACAAAACATGTATCAAAATCTAATAATACGGGGAAAAGTTTGTAATTACCCGCTCTCCCCCTCTAAAAACTAAAAATGGAAATAAATCCGGACAATCTTCATACATCTAGATGTAATCTACACTTTTGTGACAGAAACCGATTATCAGGACATCACCGAATAGTGTAGGTTTTCCCGGCCAATTTCGTCAAAGCAGCAATCAATTTCATTAACCTGCATTCATGTTTGAGCAAATTCTCTCCACTCGTTGCTCCCCTGTCTCATTTTTAAACTTTTTGCAATCAATTTCGTTTCGAGTCTCCAAATTTTCTAAACATGCAAATTCAAACTCGAGATGGGTTCACTATTTGGAAATGCGTATATAAGCGCCATTCAATTTCGCAAATGTTGAGTGGGAGGAGAAATCTTTGGCGAATTGCGGTTTTATTTTCGTCTATGGGAAACTTCTTTCCCAATCGAGTCATTAAAATTAAAAAAAGACCTCATAATCATTGTATGAGGCTCGATGTTTTTGCTTTCATCTTCTTTTCCTTTATGCTCTTTTCTGACATGATTTCATATAATACAATCTTCTTACTTTTCTGATATATTTATATTGCGTTTTATGTTTTCTCTTTCTTTCAACATTCTTTATTTTCGTTGATACTTTTCTTTATACATATCTTCATAAATTTCATAATAGATGAGGTTTTTATTTTAAATGGATTGTTTTTATTAATATTTATTGAGAAGGTGTTTTTTTCTTTCTTTCCATTTTACATCTTTTTTCGTTATTCATCATTGTATTTTGTTTCCATCATGTCCATGTCTATTGAAGCTGTTCAGCCTTCGAATTCTTGGCGTGCCAGGCAAATAATTGGCATGTACGTCTGAGAATGGTTGTACCACTGGGTGCATTTGGCTGGTGTCATATGGCTGGTGTAAGAGCCCTCGTTATGGTGTCGATGCACTGAACGGCAACCTCTCTCAGGGCGTCGCACCGCCATTGTTGCAGGTTGACTCCTGCTCGTCCAGCAGCTATCCTGTCTCCAATTCGCCGTTGCCATGCCGGCAGCGCCAAGGATCTCTTCACTGAGTAAGGCCATTTCGGTCATGTTAAAAAATGGCGAATAAGGAGGGTGGCGTTTCGATCAGAGGGTTAACATCCTCTGGGAGTTCAGCTCTTACGTGAGGCCTGGCGTTGTCGTAGATCAAGATGATAGGGGCATCATCAGGGAACATGTCATTGTACTCTGCAACTGTTGCGGCAAGGAACCGCTCGAAACTTGCTCGGGTGATAGTCTCGAAAGCTATTTCATGATGCACGAGACCAACTGCTGCGGATACGGCGAAAGTGACGTTGCAGTTACGACCCCCTTGCCCGTGTACGACCCTCCTTGTAGGAATACCTCGTGATGCCCTAGATTGGGTGCGATGCGTCAAGATATTATACCCACACACGTCTATGAAGATGCAGTTGGCCAAAACTCCGTGCTCGAGAAACCACTCTGCGTACTCTCCGCGTTGTCGGAGGACACTAGGGGCGTTTCTAGCATCGGGTACGTCCTCGACGAGTTTCAGCGTCACAAGCATGGCGTCAAGAGCCCTCGCTAGAGTGGTCGTGGACACTTCCGGCTTTGGGGGAGGTCTTTCCAGAGTTTGTCCTTCATTTGCTGAAGCGTGAGCAGTGAATTTGCCTCGATGATATTTTGAAGATAATTCTTCCTATCATCATCTATCTTGGCATTACGTGCCCCCCCCCCTCCCTCTTGGAAGATTCTCAACTCTATACCGCTGTCCAGATAGGTGGCTAATATGGATCACGCTGTAGACCGCTTAATCCCTAAATTGTAAGTTCTAGATAATCTTGGACGTTTCCTTCGAATGCTTCAAGCAAGCGACGTCTGTCGACTTAATTAGAGAATTCAAAAATTGTGCTCCTCCTCTAGTTGTGAGCACAGATCCCGTACCCATGTCCACTTTCAACTGCTTACAGTTCTACACCTTCGGAGCCTTGGCTGCATTGTAAGAGTGGAAGTATAGTTCCCTGCTATCTGTTCTAAGGATTTTACAAAGTCCAGTTCCTTTCAGTTCCCTTTCAGTGGGCTATTCTGGGGTACATTGATGATTATAGCTCAGCGGCCTTCCAATATGCTGTTTTAATAGTCTCGTTCAAAAGGAAAGACAAAGCTACGACTCTGGGAGAGATTTCGAAAGTACAAATTGTACCTGAACAAACCATAAATGCTGCTTTGCTTTGCCGTTTCAACAGTTCCTGGAAGTTTAAAAACAAGGGAACTTAAGTTAGCAGAGGTGATCAGCTTTGAGCTCAGTCCGTTCCTACCTGCACTTTTCGAGGCTAGGAATGTCTTTCGGAAGGCTGAGAAGCCTCAGCTAGCTCGTGTTATAACCGATCATGCAAATAAAGTGTCGGGTGAAGCAATGAAAGAACACAGACCAGTATGTCCTTGATGGTGGTTCCTTGAAGCATCGGATACCATGGAAGGCAGGAGACAGCTTTGGCAGAATAGCACGATCATATCCTGATTTCACCCCCCCCCCACTATATGGTTCTGCAAATGTAGTTTTTGACGGCTATAGTGGAGGGCCGTCAATTAATGAGAATACACACCAGCGACGTAGGCAGAATGCCCATCCAGTTGTCAGATTCAATGCAGACACAGTATTCTCAGGCAAGAAGGATGAGTTTTTATCAGGAGACTGCAATAAGCAGGGACTCATGAATCTCATTAGTGAGGAACTGAGGAACGGTAAGTGTACCGTCATCAATGTATCCGGGGATGCAGATGTACATATTGTTAAAGCTGCAGTGAATTCTTCACGTCGTCAGTCTACTACTCAGATTTGAGAAGGCACTGACCTATTGGTGTTACTCTTGCATTAAGCGTATGTAGATAGCAGGGAACTATACTTCAACTCTCACAATGCAGCCATACAAGGCTCCGAAGGTGTATAACTTTAAGCAGTTGAAAGTGGACCTGGGTAAAGATCTATGCTCACAACTAATTTTTCGACATGCCTACACTGGTTGCGATTCGACTTCCAGAATATTCGGAATCGGAAAGAGAGCAGTCTTCCAGAAGCTTGTGAAATGCAGCCCCAATTAAGAATACAGTGCTAGTACTTTCCCTCTTCCGAGTCAGCCACAGGAACTAATAGAGGAACTTGGTATCAAAGCAACGTCTTTCATGTTTGGTTGCTGCTGTATTGACTCAGTTGCATCATTACAATACAACTTGTTTGTCAAGAAAATTGCCAATGCGACTCCCTCCTACGCCAGCCTCCACCAAATTCCACTCCCTCAGAACATACTACCAAGTCATGGCATGGATGGAAAGTGAATTATAAGTCATGGACGTCACAGACTGGGGCTGGAAATTAGAGGACAGTGATGTTGAATACGGAGGCTGTACCTAGTAATCTTCTTAAGTTGATTTCATTGCAACTGCTGTACTGCTTGTAGCACACCTTGCTGTACCTGCATATGTTACAGACTACCATGTAACAGTGTGTGTGTGTGTGTGTGTGTGGACCTTGCCAACTTGATGTATGCCACAATCCATATAACGAGTCACTTGATAGTGAAGAAGAAGATGATTTTTCCTTACTAAAGTACATTCCTCATCAAAATGAAGGAACATGAAGATCTGCATGTGTATTTGCTCGGGTATCGGTGGGTCATCGTTCGGTCACTGCCAGGACGCCGCCCAGAGAAGCTCTCCGATTTCGCCCAGTTGAGTCCAAAATCGGGCGGCAGCCTTCGACTTAGCGGCTTCGATTTTTGACCTAAATCGCTCGACGGCGAACGCTCGATTAGTTCGGTGCCCGGGCGGCGAACGGCCGGGCACCGAGCGTATTTTGGAGCCCCGCCGATCACTGGCCGGCCGCCGTGCAATATCTTTAAAATCAGCCGGCGGCCGGTGCGAGACTGCTCGGGAATCAGTAAGTCACCTGTCGGTCACTGCTGGTACACCGCGCGGAAAAGCTCCACGATTTCGCCCAGTTTTGACCTAACATCGACCGGCGACCGACGGTAAATCGACAGGGCACCGCCCAGGCATCGCTGGGGCTCTACAGCCTGCTCGACTTCTCCAAAAAAAATCTTTGGGCAATGCCTAAATTCCAGCGGCGACCGAGCAGGCTACTAATCGGTCAGTCGCTGCTCTGATTTGTGACCATAGTTTAAGTGTGCATGACTGCATATGACTGAGTGCTACTCTGTGTGTGTTTTGATATGTGTGGCGAGTTTTTAGCCAATTTTGCCAGGCCACGGAGCGGCGGCCGCCCAGGCACCGCTTGTTAAAATTCGGGCGGCGCCTGCTCACTTTAACTCGCCGCCCAAACTACGCTCGGTGACCGGGCGCTGAACTAATCGAGCGTTCACCGTTGAGCGATTTAGGTCAAAAATCGAAGCCGCTAGGTCAAAGGCTGTCGAGCAGTCGCCGCCCGGTCGCCGCTGGGAGATCAGTCGGTCACTGGGCGGCGAGTCCAAAATCGGTCGGCAGCCTTCGACTTAGTGGCTATTCGATTTTTGACCTAAATCGCTCGACGGCGAACGCTCGATTAGTTCGGTGCCCGGGCGGCGAACGGCCGGGCACCGAGCGTATTTTGGAGCCCCGCCGATCACTGGCCGGCCGACGTGCAATATCTTTAAAATCAGGTGGGAGACTGCTCGGGAATCGGTAGGTCACCGGTCGGTCACTGCTGGGACACCGCGCGGAAAAGCTCCGCGATTTCGCCCAGTTTTGACCTAAAGTTTTGTCAAGATTTACATGTTTATAATAAAGATGTCAAAATATCTCCGAATCAAAAACCCTGGGTTAGGAAACTGTGATTAAAAGATTTGTTGAAGAAAAAGAGAAATGCCTATTTGAGAAACGAAGAAAATGATCTCAAAAATTTGAACAAGGAAATTAAGACAGAAATAGAAAAGGCAAAAAGTGTATACAAGAAAAAACTTGAAAACGCATTCCGAACAAATAATACTAAAAATGCATGAAATGTATGCAAACAATGACAGGGTGCAAAAAGAAACAAAATACTATTCCAGATTTTTCAGGAGGCAATTTACATGACACTGCAAATGAGTTGAACAGATTCTATCCCCTTGTTGATACTAAAAGTTTTAATGATGAGATAGCTAGACAATGTACAGAGTTCAGGAATGAAGACTCCCCCCCCCCCCCCCAATTTGTTGTGAGCTAACAGACATTGTGAAATATTTCAAGAGAACCAACCCTAGAAAAACTATGGGCCCCGATAACATTTGTGGAAAATCTTTAAAAGTTTGTGTGTGGCAACTAGCAATGCCATTTCACACTCTTTTTCAAAAATCTCCCGATCAAACCTATGTGCCCAACTGCTGGAAGTCAGCTGTCGTTATCCCAGCAGCCAAGTCACCTTAAGCTTTCCAGTCAAATGATTTCAGACCAATAGCCCTCACTTCACTGGATATGAAATGTTTTGAAAGGGTTGTACTGCAATTCTTATTCCCTAGTGTGTTAAAGGATATTGATGTTATGCGATTTGCATACCAACCAAAGAAATGTGTAAACGATGCTATACTTTCACTTATACATTTTGTCTCACAAATAATGCACTGACAAAGCTGGTTGCTATGTACGATTTCATTCATAGGTTTTTCGTCCGCTTTTAACACGATTCAAAACCACATGTTGGTTCATAAGCTGAAACAAATGAACATTAGATCGTCTTTAATTTTGTGGTTACAAAATTTCTGGTCAAATCGTAAACAAAGGGTAAAAGTACAAAATGAGTTGTCGGATCTGATCACAGTAAATACCGGGTCGCCACAGGGATGTGTGCTATCGGCACCTTTGTTTATTATTTATGCGAATGACTGCTTAGCTACAAAAGACGGCGTTAAACTTGTGAAATATGTTGGTGATACGGTAAGCGACTTCGTTCAATGAACTGTCGCACACAACGTTTTCTAAATTCCTTCGTTCCTTTCTCGATCCGCAAATATAATCAAAAAGCTACCTGAATTTTACGTTCTTCTTTATTTCTGTAATTTTATTTTTGTAACCTTTCCGGACAGTTTAAAATAATTCACTTATTTTGTTTTATAATAACGTAAGAAAATTTCTGTACAGCAGTATTCTGAAGAATTTTTATGCCAAAGTATATGATATATTGTGTATATTAAATCATACCAAATGATTTGGGATAAAACACTCTTTCATACGATGTATAATAATTTACTGTTCATAAATGATTTGTAAAATAATTAGCAATTTTCTAGGTGTTAATTTTGTTGGACTTACACTGTATAGTCATATTGCTCCAATTGTCTCATTTTCGCTCGCGTGAACATTGCCAGCACAAACCACTGACCTCTACCTCCTGAACGGATCATCGCCCATTCCCATTCACTATACGTTACGTACTAAAAGGCTGTATTGTCTGACCGTTCATGAATATTCATGTTTTTGCTAAACTCGGCAAAATGTTTGCTTTTACTAAATGGAAAAAATACGGTGGGGGGTTGGATGAAATGGACATAATGAAATAGGCAGAAGTGATCTATGATAATTCATGCTTTTTATGTTTCGTGTGCTCGACCTATAATCTTCAAATCGTTTGGTAAACTGAGTCCAAAGTTAGACTTGTTTCACATGTGTATTATAGGCAATGACGAGCTTGCAACCTATTTTGAAAAATTACGGTGGGTGAACTTTCAAAAGTCAATGAGACATGAGGGCTCCAATGAAAGAGCTAGTGATAACGTACGTCGGGGTGGATGTGCTTTTCGTTTAAACAAAAAATGAATTTTTAACGATTTTTTAAAAAAACGTCCATAGGCTAACATGTTAGGCTGCTGATTCTGACCATGCTCTGACGATAGGGGGCGTTGTGAAATGAGACTAAACGGAGCCATATGGTTGTGAAATAAAATGAGTATTGCTCTGTATTTCCTGGAATTTCCATTTTTCTGTCAAAGTTTGCTTTGTGGTTTTACCACCAGGATTTCCCGGCCCACCATGCGTACATTATTACTTTCAAATATCATCTAACCTGGACATCCGATTGTCTATCGTAGTCGAAAGACCCACAATCAAGAAACCTACAAAATTTTAAAAAGAGAAAAGAGAAAACAAAATGTTGGAAATATTTATATATTGTAATCGGGTAACCTCCATGAAATACCATTGATATCCGTCCCTGCCTGTTGCTAGCTAATAATGCATAAGTTGGTAGTAGATTTAAGATTTTGAGTAAACGCTATGCCATGTAAAATGCCAAGCATAAAGGCGGATCACAAGATTTATATATGAACATTATTACATCGAATCTTTTATGTTTATCGCCCAATCGTTCCTCTAATAATTTCACTTTTGTTCTTCTTTCTAGCAGGTTATATTTTACACACGTTACTAATCTGAAATAATATTCATTCTTTCATACACAGGCAACGCCCTTTTGGCTCTGATAACCATATTTTTTAACTTTCGATTTCACAGCTTACTTTTCTGTTTATTTTGTTAAGTTTTGTTTATTTTCAAACTCACTGTAAATGCAGACTATCCAATGATTTTGAATATGCCGACGACTCTACGAGGTCAACCAAGTGTTCTTCGTCTAAGCACTGCATCCCAGACAGAGAAAGCAGTTGCAGGTTCTTGGTTTGTTCTCTGATCACAAGACCCAGTTCTCGCATCGTCTCTCTCGATACACTGTTCTTCTCTGATGGGAGTGTTGAAGGTGCTGTAAAGGTGATGTGTGTGAGTTGCTCTCCTCCGTTCCGACGAAGATAAGCCGTGATTTGAAGTATGTCTCTCTCTGCATCATCGATAGTGATATCGATATCTCTCAAGCTAGGGAGCGATGAGAGCAGACCTTCATAGCTTTGTGACGTCACTCTCTCAGCTGATAGCTTGGTGACAGATAGAAGCTCAGGAGGAGATGGAGGGAAACGGAGAGAGGAGTCTGAGATGGTGAGATGGTTTAGTGAGGAGAAGGATCTGAGACAACACCACATCCTGGTAGTCATCTCAGTAGATAGCTGACATTTCTTTATCTGAAGGACATATAGCAAAATAAAGAGAGACTAGAATGTTACATCCACCTAATAATGTTAGGTGAAACCGGGCACCCTCTCCTACCTCAGGGTTAAAGTTCATCATGGCCATTAACAACATAACATTAATAATGATAATCGCTGTAAAACAGATATCAGCTGCATTTTTTTCTCACTTTCCAGGGTTTTGTTTCTAGTTGTATGTATAGCAAGTACCGGCAAGCACGACAAAAAACAGAAATCGAAAAATCCCCCCCCCCCCCCCTGGAGGGTGTGTTTTACGAACGCCGGCCTAAATGTCACCGATTTTTGCAGAGTAAATCGAAACATCTGTACGATGCGGGATCGTTGTCACGTGACTCTCCTTGCTTCTGTGCGATCGCACCGAGTAGCAACAAGTCGTGCATACACATTATTTACCAAGATATCGGTATGAGCAAACACAAACGTTATTTTGTATTCGTTTTTCCAGTAGTGTAAATGGCAGTCCCAATAAATCTACATTTTGTTGTCAAAGTGGTGTTTGCAGGGGTGATAGTGAGCACTAAAAAAAAAAAAAAAATTGTTTTCCCCTCAACCACGCCCCCCTTGAGTAAAAATAAAAAAGAAGAGGATTCGCTGGGAAAAAATGGCATCTAACAACATTCCCCCCTTTCGAGTAAAAAAAATGGGGAAAAATTGGGAAAATTGGGAAAAAATAGGGCAAAATAGGGAAGAATAGAGAAAATAAGGGGGAAATCGGGAAAATCAGGATAAAATAGGGAAGAAAAAAAATCTGTTAAAAAAAAAAAAAAAAAAACAATCTGGATTTTTTTTTTTTTTTTAATCGGGAAGAAAAAAAATCTGGAAAAAACCTCGGAAAAATGAAACCGATTTAAATCAGCTTTTTATCAGGCATGTGTTTGGGATGTATAATTTGGCCTCTTGACTGGTAGGGCGCGCAGTGCTGTTGGGAAAAAAAGCCTCATAACAGAAATTAATATAATGTGTATTAATTTTAATGAAGCAGTTATTATTTTATTTGATATAGCCTTGATTACACTTTGTTACAAGAAGTTAAGGGTTATTGTGATCTCATTCCTTGTGTTTTTATCGAGCCTTTCTGGCTTCGTGTCAAATACACGCTGCTATGACTATGCATACAATGGATATGTTTAGGGTTCCTTGGATAGGGTATGACGCAATAATACACCAATTTGACCATAAGGTCAATATAAACCATTGACATCTAACCGGAAGAGAAATATGCTTGTTACAATCCTCGCAATCGATATCACGTGAAGAGCTATGGACCAATCACACATTTTGTATATTATGTAAGAGCTATCTATGATTTGATTGCTTGAAAAAGGGGACGTTTTCTTTTCTTTTTTTTCATTCATGCGCAGATTGTTAACTGCTTTCCTAAATATCACTATGTCAGTCATAAAGTCAGGGTTGGCAATTTACCGGGAAAAAACGGAAAATACTGGAAAATACTAGGAAATATTTATACGCCCACGAATGATATTGTATAATGAGCAGCAAGCGAACATGGCACTGACGATAGTGTTTTTTAATCTAACTAAATTCCATCTTTCAAGTGGACTTCACAGGTTTTTTAGAACTGAAATTGCTTCTTTTGAAATTCTTAATGCAGTACATGTTCTGTCGCATGCCCATGAGCTCTCAACCTCATAGCAGTACATTCATGGGTGAAAACCATATCACTCTGACTCTCTGAGTAGATGTTGATTGTTATTGTTCTAAAAGAAATGTTGTATACAATCACAAATGAATTCTTGTATGTAATATAATGTATAATAATGAATAATATATATATTTTTACACACATATATTTTTGTTCTTAAAAATAGAACATTTTAATAACGCACATATTTTTATCAGCCTCGATTTCAAATATATTTTAATTACGCATATTTATTGCTTCACAAACATTGAATATGTTTTGGTACTGACCCATATATTTCGAAGGGATCAAATATATTTAGTTTTCTCCTATGGCTTTCCATATCCAGCCCACCTTGCGTATACTACTAGTTTCAAATATCCACTTACCTGGACATCCGATTGTTTATCGTAGTCGAAAGACCCACAATCAAGAGACCTATAGTATTTGAACACGAGAAATGAATGCGAAAGACATAAAACAAAAACACCTTAGAAATATTTATATATTGTAATCGGGTAACCTCATTGATATCCGTCCCTGCCTGTTAGTAGCTCATCTTGCAGCAGTTGGTATTTGATTTACAATTTTGAGTAAAGGCTATGCCATGTAAAATGCCAAGTCTTAAAAAAAACAATTTAGTTTCATTTTTAAAACATTTCACTTCGTGTATCATCGGTAAGGGATATATATGATCAGGGCTACAGGAATTACAGTCTAATGATGACGACACTCACTTCTGCAAAAGGACTTAGAGCGGGCTGGAGATGGCGGGTCATAAGATTCTCATATGAACATTATTAATCCGACTGTTCTATATTTATCGCCCCATCATTCCTCTAATTAATTTCAATTGTTTTTTTCTTTTCCTTCTAGCCAATTATTTTACAAACGCTGCTAATCTGTAATGAATATATATTCTTAATACACAGTCAACGCCCTTTTGGCTCTGATAACCATACTTTTTAAATTTCGATTTCACAGCTTACTTTTCTGTCTATTTGGTAAGTTTTGTTTATATTCAAACTCACTGTAAATGCAGACTATCCAATGATTTTGAATATGCCGACGACTCTACGAGGTCAACCAAGTGTTCTTCGTCTAAGCACTGCATCCCAGACAGAGAAAGCAGTTGCAGGTTCTTGGTTTGTTCTCTGATCACAAGACCCAGTTCTCGCATCGTCTCTCTCGATACACTGTTCTTCTCTGATGGGAGTGTTGAAGGTGCTGTAAAGGTGATGTGTGTGAGTTGCTCTCCTCCGGTCCGACGAAGATCAGCCGTGATTTGAAGTATGTCTCTCTCTGCATCATCGATAGTGATATCGATATCTCTCAAGCTAGGGAGCGACGAGAGCAGACCTTCATAGCTTTGTGATGTCACTCTCTCAGCTGACAGTTTGGTGACGGATAGAAGCTCAGGAGGAGACGGAGGGAAACTGAGAAAGGAGTCTGAGATGGTGAGATGGTTCAGTGAGGATAAGGATCTGAGGTAGGACCACAACTTTTCGGTCATCTCAGTAGATAGCTCGCACTGCTGTATTTCAAGCCTAGTATTCTGCAATGAAACGCAAACAGACAAACGTATAATACCTTCATATACATCGATATTAATAGTGAAGCTAAATCTGGGGAGACAGATACAATTCCACATCAGTGAAGTTGACAATTCAAGGCTTAAATGCACCACCTAGATTTGTAATCCGATAAATAGTTTAATCCTTTAACAAGAAACATACAATGCTGTCTTGCTGCAATTCCCTGAATTCAAGGCAGAGGATATCCCTTTCTTGAATATTTCAAAGCGAAATGCTCGCACCGGTTTGACAAAAGTCTACTCACCTTGACGGCATACCTCTTGTTTAGAGAACCACCTCCACTCCTACATAAAATATTTGAAAAAAACGAATAAGGAAAGAATGTGATTTAATCAATTTTTTGGAAATTATTTTCCATTACAAAAAAGTAAACTCTACGTCCCCTCTGTAAAACAACATTACTAACAACCACAACAATGATAATAATTGTATTATGATAATGATTATGATTTAAACAAATGTATTAATGATAATATTTTAACGATAGAACAAATATAATAATGATATTGATGATAATGATGTCAATAACAATAATAAGAACATCAACAGTGATATATTCTAATATATTATTTTGTGTTCATGTCGTCTTTAAAAGCGACATGAACACAGTGCATGTACATGTATTAAAATCTAGATCTACGTACCCTGAATTCAAGGAAGTTAGTTCTTTAGTCTTGACAAACAGTTCAACCAAGGCATTTTCGTCTCTGCCCTTCACCCCGGACACATGCAGCCGATGTTGGTTCTTGGTTTGGTTTCCAATTAGAAGACTAAGCCCTCTCATTGACTCTCTTGAATGAATCTCCCTGTCTGTGGTGAGTGGTGGCCAGGCCTGTAGTCTGATATGAGCAGTGAGCTGATCATCCCGGGTCTGATCCATAGGCCTGGAGGCGGTGGTGATCTGAACAGTGTCTCTCGTCTCTGCATCTATGACTGAGGCATCGATATCTCTCACACCAGGTATCGATAAGAGCACACCTTCATAGCTTTGTGACGTCACTCTGACAGCTGAAAGCTTTGTGACGGATGGAAGCTTATGAGGAGATGGAAGGAAACTGAGAAATGAGTCTGAGATGGTTAGCTGGTTCAGTGAGGTGAGTGATCTGAGGCAGGATCCCAACTTTTCGGTCATCTCAGTAGATAGCTCGCACTGCTGTATCTCAAGCCTAGTATTCTGCAATGAAACGCAAAGAGACAAACGTATTACCTTCATATACATCGATATTAATAGTGAAGCTAAATCTGGAGAGATAGATACAATTCCACATCAGTGAAGTTGACAATTCAAGGCTTAAATGCACCACCTAGATTTATTATTCTATAAATTATTGAATCCTATAATAAAAACACACAATGCTGTCTTGCTGCAATTTCCTGAATTCAAGGCAGGGGATATCCCTTTCTTGAATATTTCAAAGCAAAATGCTCGCACCGGTTTGACAAAAGTCTACTCACCTTGACGACGAACCTGTTGTTTAGAGAACCACCTCCACTCCTACATATAATATTTGAAAAAAGGAATAAGGGTAAGAATGTCATTCAATCAATTCTTGGGAAATTATTTTACATCAATACAAAAAAGTAAAGACTATGTCCCCTCTGTAAAACAACAATAATAACAACATCAATGATAATAAACATATTTCAATAATGAAAATAATGATAGTGATATCAATAATAATAGAAAAATCGATAGCTATGGATTCAAAAATATTATCTTTGTGTTCATGTCGTCTTAAAAATCGACATGAACACAGGGTATGTACATGTATTAAGATCTAGATCTACGTACCCTGAATTCAAGGACGTTGGTTGTATAGTCTTGACAAACAGGTCAACCAAGGCATTTTCGTCTCTGCCCTTCACCCCGGACACATGCAGCCGATGTTGGTTCTTGGTTTGGTTTCCAATTAGAAGACTAAGCCATCCCATTGACTCTCTTGAATGAATCTCCCTGTCTGTGGTGAGTGGTGGCCAGGCCTGTAGTCTGATATGAACAGCGAGCTGATCATCCCGGGTCTGATCCATAGGCCTGGAGGCGGTGGTCATCTGAACAGTGTCTCTCGTCTCTGCATCTATGACTGAGGCATCGATATCTCTCACACCAGGTATCGATACGAGCAGACCTTCATAGCTTTGTGACGTCACTCTGTCGGCTGATAGCTTTATGATGGATGTAAGCTCAGGAGGAGATGGAGGGAAACTGAGAGAGGTGTCTGAGATGTTGAGAGTAATTAGCTTCGTAAATGATCCGAGGCAGGACCATAGTCCATTCGTCACGTCGGTAGTTAGAGTAGACCCCACCAACTTTACTTTCCTCACCTGGTGTTCAAAAAGAGAGAGAGAGAGAGAGAGAGTTAATAAAAGAGAAAGAATTAAGGACAGATTGTACGAAGATAATAATATTAACAGTCAATCTCTTGTTTTGTGTGGTAAAAATGAAATTAATCGAGATTTGGGCATGACCTTATCCGAGAATATATTTGCTAAGTAATGTAAGCTCCCTACCCAACTCATTTACATACATACGTAATAGATTTATTTTCTTCCATGTTTATTGTACACACCCTTTATTTTAATGACCTACGACCTATTGTTACTATTTTGGGTATTATTTTTCTTGTTTCTTGAATGCAGTACCTTGATTAAGGCAGTAGTTGGGCAAACTTGGAATAATAATGATAAAGAGTCATACGTCTTGATCATTATCTTATGCAGTATGATTTCTCAAGATGTCGTTAATTATAATTTATAAGTAGTTAATAAAAACAAAAACAAACATAAATTCCCACTCTTTGAATTATAGTTATGGCAGAGAAGTGAAAACTTAAACAACCTTTAGGATATGATTAATGTAAACACATTTTGTGAAATGAAAATGTACAAACCTCAAATTTTAGTTGTTTTGGAAGATTATGCAGCCCAACAACAGTGTAGACAGACGGTGACTTTAAAACAATACTCGCTGCATTCACACATCTTTGAACCAATGAAGACACGTTTCCTTCAGCACCCTTGGTCTCTGAAGAGCAGTCAAGGAGAATGCGATATCGCTCGCTCTCATCCAAAAAGCTGTTGGAAAGGAGCGCCTCCATTATTCGTATGCAAAGGCCACTATCTGTGCCCGCAGCAAATCGGATGAGATTCTCATAGTCACCGATGCTTGCTCTAATTTTGTGCAGCAGTCTGTCCAACTTAGAAATCTTCAGTCGTAACAACAATTTATACGTTGTGGCAGCGAGGTATTTCCCAGCCGAGTGTTCCTGAGCGAGTTTGTGATAAAATTCAATGGTAGTGAAAGTGGTGTCATCAGATCGTGGGAGGCTTTTCGTTGCAATTGTCGTCTTGGATAATATCCCAAGCTCACATGCCTTATAAAGGATAGCAGGAACTTTTCGGAAATCACATGGCTTAAAAACAAGTTTTTTAGAGTCGTTGATTAGACCAGCTAAAGCAACCTTGCCTAGTTTACGAATTATTTTGATTAATTCTTCTTCTTTTATTGTGTCTTTTGATTTTGATCGGGCATTGGCATGGTGCATCAGAAAATAATTCACGTTGTCTAATAATTCTGTTTGAGTTACAGTTTCAGTGTTCAAAAGCCCCTCGCTCCATAAGTGACAGACCATGAGACAAAATAAAGGTGTTTTAACAAGTTCATTAATCAGTGGTTGTTCATCAAGGTAAGCCTTCAGACCATCTTCATTACGATTCAAGAAAGAACCAAAGAACTTGTCAATGTACTCTCGTGAGCTCTCTTGCGAGAATCCTTCGATCCACATCTTTGTGTATACCCTTGGAAGTTCCGCTTGATTGAAGAAGTTCTCTAGGTGAGGGCGTGTTGTTACAAGTACTCTACACTCTGGAAATTCCTCCCAGCGGATGAGACTAACAATGTTGCTCCCTAAGCTTTGGTTTGAAGAAGAAATACCGGCATACTCATCTAGCCCGTCTAGTATGATGTGACATATTCCCTGATTCTTTCTGATGAAACTCTCCAGACCCTCGGGCGTGAGATCCTCAACATCATTCAAAAGCTGGGATTTGATGGCTTCTCCGATCGATGTAAGCTTATTTGTGTTTCGGAATTTCACAACAAACAGAAGTGGCAGGTGCTCTAATGCTGACCCACTTTCTCTTTGAACCCAGTCATAAGCAATCTTAGCAACAGCCGTGGTCTTCCCTCGTCCAGCTGGGGCAGAAATGAGGATTCGAGCTGGCAGCCTGTCGTTTACTTTCGTTGAAAATATTTCAGCAACAGAACCCTGGAGTATTTCCCTCTTTTGTGTGTCTTTTCCATGAGCATCCTTCTTCACCATTGTGACAACCGTGTGCATAGCCTGGAGCTCAGCATAATCACTTTGATCCCACGGCTTCATTTGAATTTTGCACAATTGATTTAAGTACTTGTTCCTCAACTTTTCGCGACATTGCTGAACAGTAAAGGATTCCGAGATCTTCTCATTGTAGATATCTAAAACGATATGAAGTATATAACACTAAATGTCTTGTCACACTACCACGATAAATCAGCCCCTTTCCACTCCCAGTCCGACGCATTTTAGGGTTTTTTATTCTCGTTTAAATACATCAAGTGCCATTGTTTCGACGTTGTTTAGATTACGATTAGACTGCAGAACTGACAGTCGGGAAAAATTTATCTCCAAATCGAAAAGGTAAGAACATTGAAAAACTTTGGATTTTTTTTTCTACAGAACATTTAACAAAATTAAAACATAGAGGGAGAGAGAGAGGCACAGGATGAAGGACATAAAACGACCCTGTCCAAAAGCATTTTCATATTCGGTGTCAGTGCTCCTCAATTCCTGGACCCTCGCGAACTTCGCGGTCTGTTATGGGAGTGTAGTAAACCGGAACAGGCCACGATTGAATCATGATTGAGACTACGTTCGTTCAATCGAATTTTAGCGACCGTGATTCTGCAGAATCATGATACAAAACGCATCTTTTTCAGCGTTTCATGTTTGTGTTTTTAGGGTGCGTTAATTCAATCGAATTTTCGAAGCTAGAATCACAAACATGAATCACAAATCAAAACGCCGTTACAAAAAACAAGGTCACTGCGGTTAGCGTTCAAGCAATTTTTCATCAACGCTGATTCTAGCTCATTTCGAGCCCAGCCACTGCGGATCACACTCGCAGTTTGACCCAGGAAGTATAGGTCAACTTCGGCGCGCGCTTTTTGGAATTGTTTACGGCCGACTGTCGACTGCTGTTTTGAGCATAGATCGCAATAATAAAACAAAGAATGACAAGGTGATGGAAGGAAGAAACAAAAAATAACATAAGGAAAGACAGAAAGAGAAAGTGATAGAATGATTGAAACAAAGAATAACATAAGAGAAAGTGATAGAATTATAAAAACAAAGATAACATAAGAGAAAGTGATAGAATTATAAAAATAAAGAATAACATAAGAGAAGGTGATAGAAGGAAAAAAACAAAGAATAACATAAGAATAGAAGGAAGAAACAAAGAAAAAATAAGGAAAGACAGAAAGAGAAAGTGATAGAATGCTTAAAACAAAGAATTACATTAAAAAAGCTGATAGAAGGAAAAAAACAAAGATTAACATAAGAATAGAAGGAAGAAACAAAGAATAACAAAAGAGAAAGTGATAGAATTATAAAAACAAAGAATAACATAAGAGAAGGTGATAGAAGGAAGAAACAAAGAATAACATAAGGAAAGACAGAAAGAGAAAGTGATAGAATGATTAAAACAAAGAATAAGATAAGAAACTGTGATAGAAGGAAAAGAACAAAGATTAACATAAGAATATAGAAGGAAGAAACAAAGAATAACATAAGGAAAGACAGAAAGAGAAAGTGATAGAATTATAAAAATAAAGAATAACATAAGAGAAGGTGATAGAAGGAAAAAAACAAAGAATAACATAAGAATAGAAGGAAGAAACAAAGAATAACATAAGAAACTGTGATAGAAGGAAAAGAACAAAGATTAACATAAGAATAGAAGGAAGAAACAAAGAATAACATAAGGAAAGACAGAAAGAGAAAGTGATAGAATTATAAAAATAAAGAATAACATAAGAGAAGGTGATAGAAGGAAAAAAACAAAGAATAACATAAGAATAGAAGGAAGAAACAAAGAATAACATAAGGAAAGACAGAAAGAGAAAGTGATAGAATTATAAAAATAAAGAATAACATAAGAGAAGGTGATAGAAGGAAAAAAAACAAAGAATAACATAAGAATAGAAGGAAGAAACAAAGAATAACATAAGAAACTGTGATAGAAGGAAAAGAACAAAGATTAACATAAAAATAGAAGGAAGAAACAAAGAATAACATAAGGAAAGACAGAAAGAGAAAGTGATAGAATTATAAAAATAAAGAATAACATAAGAATAGAAGGAAGAAACAAAGAATAACAAAAGAGAAAGTGATAGAATTATAAAAACAAAGAATAACATAAGAATAGAAGGAAGAAACAAAGAATAACATAAGGAAAGACAGAAAGAGAAAAAGAGGAAAACAAGGTATAACATAACGGAACAGGCCATGATAAAGAGCATGGTATAGTAAACGCAAATTGCATGAAAAGCAGGCGCGCGGTTTTTGCCCAAACCGGAACAGGCTCCGTCATACAATCATGATTGAGAACTCCGTCCGTTCAATCGAATTTTAGCGACCGTGATTCTGCAGAATCATGATACAAAACGCATCTTTTTCAGCGTTTCATGTTTGTGTTTTCAAACACGTTTATTTTTACGACCGACGAAAAAATCGCTTGAACGCATTGCGTTTTAAACTAAACGTCTTTAGAAACCGTGATTCTAGGGTGAAAAAGTGTCGATTAAACGCACCCTAAAACACGTTTATTTTTACGACCGACGAAAAAATCGCTTGAACGAATTGCGTTTTAAACTAAACGTCTTTGAAAACCGTGATTCTAGGGTGAAAAAGTGTCGATTAAACGCACCCTAAAACGACCCTGTCCAAAAGCATTTTCATATTCGGTGTCAGTGCTCCTCAATTCCTGGACCCTCGCGAACTTCACGGTCTGTTATGGGAGTGTAGTATACTAACTCAAAATGTGGGCTAATGTGCCACCTCTTTCGGCAAAAAGGGGAGGAAAAAAGGAAGAAAGAGGGGGGGGGGGGTAAAAGTAATTTGGAGAAGGTAGAGCAATAAAAGAGAAAGGTAAATTATAAAGAAAGAAAGAAAGAAAAACAAAGATGCCAAAAAAGGAAGGGAACGGAAAGTTAGAGGAAGAGAGGGATGAGATAAAGGATGAATAAGAAAGAATTACAAGAACGATAACAGAAAAGAAAAAATATATACAGAAGAAAAGAGAAAGAAACAGGATGGAGAAATAATAAATTCAAAGGGATGACAATTAAAATAAAAGAAAGATGAATTAGAAGGAGGAAGAACAAGGCAGCGCAGTAAAATTATCTTCAATTAAAATGCATAAAGCATTGTATTCTCCCTACGGATAAAGCTCAACACAAGTCATCATATATGGCACTCTGCAACGGAAAAAGCATAGCAAAGAATATATTTCCTACAAAATATGAAGTCCTTTCATGTGGATAGGACAAATTTTGGTTTCTTTTCTGTGTCTATAGTACAGAGCGTTATTTTATTTGATCATATTGTATTATAAGATGGGTAGAAGAATCCCTACAATTTGATTGGTCAATTACCATGTAATTATTTTTACTGGATGCAGGCGATATCGGCGATCGATACCACCGATATATATATATATTTTTTAATAATACTGCAGAACAAAATATAGAGGGGGGGGGGGGGTTATAACAATATTAATTCATTCAATATAATTGAGATTACTGTATTTTGTACTCTGTAATTGGTTTCAATATGTTATATATTACAATTTGTATGAATTAATATTATTTATTGAGTGAATACAATAAAGAATATTACAACAACAAAAAAAAATAATTCTTTTTTTTATATATATATATTTTTTTTTTAATGATTTTTTCGATCATTTTTTTTTGTTGGTGATATTACACCAGTTAACGGTTAGGGGCGCCATTTTAATTGGCGAGTAAACAAAGCCAGTGGGTGGTATTCCGGTAGCGCGTACTAAGTTAGCGCGTGCTTAGTTAGTTCACACTTTTATGGAGTGCCTGTTGTGAACTAATTTACCCTGAACAGATTATTTTAATCCTTCAATGAAAAGTGTCCAAAAAATTAATTTTGCACTGAAATAGGAAGAAAAAGATAATATGAGTATACACTAAATTTCAACAAAGTCCTTGGTAGATTATCTTTGTCATGAATATTGAAGGAGGAAGATGAAACCTAGCATTCCATGGAAGTGCGAACTAAAATTCTTGTTTAGTCTGGACTTAGTCCCGGCTTAACTTAAGAGAATACCACCCAATGACCTAAAAGGTCATGTATTTATGCGTAAATTAAGATTGCGCCCATGCAAATTATGATGACATCACTGCCTGCGCGCTGCGTTGTGCGCGCACATCATCATTTGCATGGGCGCAATCTTAATTCACGCATAAATACCACTGACTTCAGGTCATTGGCTTTGTTTCAAAGCCAATAACATGTCTGCGCATGCGCACTGATGTAACTGTAAACTGGTGTATTATTTGTTTTTCTTGTTTTTTTGATAATTATAATCTGTTTAAAAAATATAAAAAATTCTATAATTTTTTATTTTTTATTTTATTTTAAAAAATTTACAGTTTAATGTGCTCTGACAATTTTTTTTTTTTTTTACCGGACGCATGATTATGATTTTGCCATGCATCCGGTAAATCTGTAAAATAACAAAATTTTGTATTTTTGACAATTTTTGGGGCCCCATCCTTTAAAATAGATGATGCACAGGTTTAATTCGTGGGTTGGTGGAATTGTGTGCACGCGGTACCTTTGAATTTGGCCTAAAACCATTCAAAGGTACCTTGTGCACACAATCCCTACCGACGCACTCAAACCTGTGCATCATTTGTATAGAGTTTGCAGGTTGTAGAAAAGGGGATCTTGCAAAACTGGAAAATAATACCCTAACATTTAACATGCAGAAAGAATCACTGGCGTAAAGCGAAACCTTGGGGTCTATATCATCTATATTAGGGGTGGCCAACCTTTTAAAGTTTGCGGGCCACAGCTAGCGATTGGCATAACTTTGGGCCGTTGGTAATCTTCTCCCCCCCCCCCCACACTCACAAACTCATGCAATACGTTTACACACCTGCAGAAGGGCCCTCCAGTTCATGCGAAAACTCAACGGCGGGAGAAAAGGGGTGGCAATTTTAAGACCGGGGGGGGGGGGTACTCTGATTTGGTTTGGTCGGGGATGTGCCGCTCAGGCCCCTAAACCCCTACCCATTTTAAAGGTCATTTATGGACATTTTTCTCGAAATAAGGCCCATTTTTTCACAATTTTCTGGTGTTTTTCGGGTGCTTGCTACATCTGGTAAATGTGGGATTTTTTTGTCAAAATTGGGATCCATGTTTAGGATTTTGTTGGTGAAAAAGCCACCCATTAGAGCGGCAAACCCCTGTATGCTCAAGACAAGTATGGCATTTCAAACATATTTCTTGATTTTCAACATATTTACAAAGGGGCGGATCGAGGATTTCTTAGGAGTGGGGGCCCAATTTTTTTTCTTTTTGCTCCCGAAAATGCGCTCAGTGGGGTGGGGGGGGGGGGAGGATAGTGAGCACTAATTGTTTTTTTTTGTTGAAAATTTTCACCCCTCCCCCCCCCCCTTGAGCGTCAGGGGGGGGGGCCATCTCCCAAAAAAGGTAAAATTAACATGTTTTTACACATTTTTTCCCAGGAAGGGGAGGGGGCGGGATCCTCCACTGTATTCACAAACGTTAATGTTTGGGGAAATTACAAACTGAAATAAAGACGGCAGTGATGTTAATGTCGTTAATGTAATGTAACTAGATGGAATTTGAGGAGTTTTGTATCAACCAAGAAACGAGGCAATATGTTGTGAATGATGAAAACAAATTATAGAAATGCTGCTATGCGGTGCCACATTATATTTATAAGCTATTTTTATCATTACTTTTTCAATGCTCCGCGGGCTGCACCAGAAGAGCTCACGGGCCGCAGCTTGGCCATCCGTGATTTATAAGCTATTTTTATCATTACTTTTTCAATGCTCCGCGGGCCGCACCAGCAGAGCTCGCGGGTCGCGGGTTGGCCAACCGTGATCTATATCCTTCTCCCTTACACGCGGTATCTCCATTCATCGCACAAGCCCCAAAAACAACCATCGAAAAGAATGTGATAGAGAATGAGAGGCAATGACTGTCTCCTGTCCAGCGTTGAGGATATAATATTTGTCAGCTGATTGGGCGCGCGGAAACAGTCCAGGCAGTGGAATAGTATCCAGATGACCGAATAAATGATTTTTGTATTACTTTATTTGGCAACGAATAATAATAAATTTTATGTAATGCTATCTAGTGTGTTACAAAATAACATATATTTACCATACCAATGTGTTATTCTTTAGAAACCAATGTGTCCATACATGTGTACATGGCACTCGACGAGTACCAGAGTGATGCAAAACGAATCTCCGGTTATGATTTTTGTGATTAACTAGGCTGACGGTTGAAAAACGCTTTGCTGGAGCGCACTATATTTGCAACGACGGATATCGTCATTGCCTTGTTTTCGTTCACTTTCCGCCGTATTAATATTTGCAATGACGATCTTCTTCATTGCTTTGTTTTCGTTCACATTCTTCTTATTAATATTTGCAATGACGAATATCGTCATTGCCTTGTTTTCGTTCACATTTTGCCCCATAAATATTCTTCTTCTACTCTTTTCTTGTTATCGTCAGGAAATCGCATTCGTTTTGCACATAGTGCTTGTTATTCCTAGTTAGGTGCTTTCCTCATGTCCATTTCCTTGCTAATTTCATAGGCATAGTCTCTAGCATCTCATCAAGGTCACTACATTCCTCGATTTTCGAAATCACTCATGCATAACCATCCAGGCGCCATTTTGTCCGTTTCTGGTCCATTTTAAGGCCTTTCTTTCTTTCTTCCTATCTCCACTATCCTAGATCCTACAAACTTCTAGCAAATTCCTTTAGATAGTCTACGAGATGTTCTTTTATCTGCGACGTAAGACCTGACCTTCAAAATGCCATCTTCGTACTCAAAATCCAAATCTGAAACCGACTCTGTCATAAATCTCTCAAATTCTTGAAAAATGGACCTCTAAAAATCTAAAACTGCCATAACTTTCTCATATAATTCTGTTTTGTATTCAAATCTCACAGTATCTTCATGTCATAATTGCACATAGCCATTCCGAATTTCACGCTCCAATGACTATGCAAAACACAAGTAGCGCCCTCTAAAGTTATGGGAATTGGCTTTCTTTCTGTGGCCGTGTCTCTTTTGTGTCTTGGCAAACCCGTACCCTTTTTTGGATTTAGATACTTGAACTTATGCCCTTTCCAGCCAAATGCAAAATTTTATACCCTAACGCTGATCGACTTTGCGAAAAATGCCCTCCAAATATGCAGTTTTCAAGAAAATTGCGAAATAACTTCAACTACTTTAAAAATGTCAGAAGTCTCAGTAAAAATTTTGACCAGTTTCAACTACTCCTGGACAAATTAAATATGATTGTTCATTCATTGGTATTTGTGAAACCTGGATTAAATCAAACTCATCACTATTTTTAATTGATGGCTACACTCTTGTCACTAATAACAGGAAAAACAAAACTGGCGGCGGAGTTGGCCTGTATATTTCAAATGATTATGAATCCAAAATACTTAATGACTTAACCATCATGTCTGATATACTTGAAAGCATATTTATAGAGATCGAAGTTCCTGGTAAGAAACATATCGTTATTGGTGAAATCTACAGGCCACCTCAAAGTAATTTCATTGAATTTTTTTTAATTGTTCAGACTATTTTATCATCACCTCATATTGCCAACAAGATGCGCTTTATAATGGGTGACTTTAACGCCAACTTGTTATCGTGTGACTCAAATTCTCAGTATTTGGATTTCTTAAATTTGCCTTTATCCCATTCTTTTCTTCCCCAAATCACCAAACCAACAAGAATATCAAATAGTAGTCACACTTTGATCGATAATATTTTTACAAATGTATCTTCTAATATTGAATCCGGTATAGTGCTTTCCGACTTGAGTGATCACTTCCCAGTGTTTGCTTTCATTCCCAATTTTCATTCACAGTGTAATTCCAGTAAGCAGGTGTCGGGTTTTTGTAATTTGTCCCATGTGCACATCGAACGATTTCGACAAAGTCTTATCTCTACTGATTGGTCTGAAATATATAATTGTCAAAATGTAAACGATTGTTATAACAGGTTCCTTGAAATTTTCGATGATTTATACAACCTGTATTCCATTGCGTTCTAATTACAAAAAAGTGCCCAGACTGCCCTGGGTCACTAAATCTCTTTTGAAATGCATTAACCGTAAAAACAAATTGTTCTATAAATATAAAGTAAAAGAAACTGAGGGTTCTAAACTGAAATACAATATATATCGTAATATTCTTACATCTTTATTGAGACAGGCTAAAAACGATTATTATTCTTCACAATACAATTTATATAAAAATGATGCTAAAAATACGTGGAAGATTATTAATAATGTCCTGAAAAGTAAAACTAAGACTATTCACATTGAGAGTGTGATCGATGATGGTGTGAAGATTCAAGACTCTCTTGATTTAGCTGAATCTTTTAATTCTTTTTTTTTTTGTTCAAATAGGGCCAAAGCTAGCTGAGAAAATACCCACATCTGGTAGACCCTTCCATTCATTTCTCACAAATTCCAACCAAAGTTCATTATTTTTAACTCCAACAGACTGTTCTGAACTAATTAGTATTGTCAATAATTTTAAGAATAAAAAAAAGTGCTGATGGCATAACTAATTTTCTTTTAAAAAAGGTAATCGGTGTGATTGCCCATCCTCTTGCTCATATTTTTAATTTATCTTTACTAAATGGTATTGTACCTCAAAAAATGAAAATTGCTAAGGTGGTTCCTATATTTAAATCTGGTAGTAAAGATGACTTTGGTAATTATCGCCCAATTTCCTTGCTTTCGTCGTTTTCAAAAAATCTTAGAAAAGCTTATATATACTCGTACCTTTAAATTCATAACTAAATTTTATATATAATCGTCATCACAATATGGTTTCCGACGTAAACACTCCACAACTCATGCATTACTCATGTTCATTAATAAGATTGCATGTGCTATTGATAATATGTCCCATACTATTGGTATTTTCCTGGACTTCTCCAAGACCTTCGACACAGTTAACCATGACATTCTCTTATATAAACTATCCCATTATGGGATCAGAGGGAAGGCCTTGGAGTGGTTCAGGAATTACCTCACAGATAGAATGCAATATGTTAATTTAAATGATCATGACTCATGTCTACGACATATCACTTGTGGTGTCCCGCAAGGATCCCTCCTTGGTCCGCTCTTGTTTCTACTTTACATTAATGATTTCCAAACTTCCTCCCCCATTTTGTCATTCATACTTTTTGCCGATGATTCCAATATTTTCTTTACTCATCCAAATCCAAATATTATTGCTGACGTTGTAAACAATGAATTACTATCTGTTTTGGAGTGGATTAATGCCAATAAATTATCTCTTAATGTGACTAAAACGAACTATATGCTTTTCAGTAACTCCATAACATCACTACCTGGTAACATTTCCATTAATGACACAAACATTTTATTTGTTGAACACACAAAATTTCTTGGTCTTGTTATAGACTGTAAACTTAATTGGAAAATGCACGTTGGAAATTTATGCAAACTTTTATCACGAAATACTGGCGTCATCAACAGACTTAAACACTTCTTTCCTCTTGATGTCCTGTTGAATCTATACTCCACCTTATTTTTCCCTTTTTTAAATTACGGTATTTTAGCTTGAGGCAACTGCTCCAAGACTCAACTGCATAGTGTATTGGTCATTCAAAAAAGAGCCCTGAGAATAATTCACAATGTTGGTTTCCGGTCACATTCTAACATCTTATTTTTCAACAATAACCTTTTACATGTGTCTGATATATTTCTCTATAATTTGGGTATTTTCATGTATCAATTTACAACAAATGATTTGCCTGATTATATTGCTTCTCTTTTCACTAAGAACTTGGATATTCATTCATACCCTACCAGGAAAAGGAATGATTTTCACATCCCCCTTTTACGCACTTCATTTTCTCAAAAAACAATTGTGTATACTGGTCCGTCTTTTTGGAACAATCTGCATCCTGATTTACTTCACTCTTCTTCTATTCATCAATTTAAATATAAACTCAAGTTACATTTGTTGAATGCATACAATAATAATGATGATTAGACATTCCATGTATAATGTTCTTTTTTTCTTATAACGTGTACCATTTTACAATTCATTTGCAATTTTAGGCGTTCTTTTGCCTGTGTGACATAAGTTAAATTTTTTCAGGAAAGGAATAAATAATTCATGATTTCTATTGTTCGGTTTTTGTAAACGTTCAGGTGGTGTAAACATGTGTGGTAGAGATAGGTGCATACTCTGCTATTTATTGGCTCGTTACTCCTCTTCGTTTTAATGTATTTCTTTTTCTTTCTTTTTTCTGTATTGTATTGTATTGAACTCGCAAACAATTATTTGTCAAATTACTGCCGTCTTAATTTTAATTGTGTATCTTTCGCTACAGTAAACATTTTCTGTCCCTGTTACTTTTCAAGTCTCCCAGGAACCTATTCTTTACAATTAAGCTCTGCTTTTCTATAGGTTCCTGCACATTTCACAGTTTGTACTTTTGTCTGGGTTTCCTTTAAATGATATTAGTTGTCAAACAAATGTGATGATTACCTCAATTAATAATAATTTTTTTTTTATTATGAAACAATATGCATTTTATGTATATTTTGTTATCTGTATTATTTCTGCATGTGAAATGTGAAATCAATAAACTCAAACTCAAACTCAAACTCAAATTACGATCCTTATACCTACGTCAATGAAACTTGGCAGACACATGTGTCCATACTAGTACGTGACAACTGTCTGCCTAGTGTAGTAAATTTTAATGAAGTCAGCACAAAGTTATCGCCCAAAATGATGAATTTACTATGCATTACGTAATAGCGCGTTTAATGCATGCAGTACTTTCCGCGCAGATGACAATAACTTCAAACTGACCGCAATGAAGTGCCCTTTCGAACTATACCAAACACGTTATATGTTATCACAGAAATATTTGAGTAAATTGCGTTTGAACAAGGGTCACTATAAGAATTCTGCTGAATTTCCGCCAAGTTATAACACATGTCGGCTATGACGTCATTTTTTCAGACTGCTTTTCGCCCCCCTACCGTCCTTTTTTTTTCTCGAAATTTTGCGAGCGTGTTCTGGATTGCCAAACGCAGGGGCTTCTCGAAGCCGGATTTTTAAAATTCGTCAAGGGGGCCATGTTAGACGTCATTTTATACTCTGCGGGTTTATGTTAGCATGGACGGCCGTTAATGCCACAGCATGCATCATCACGTGTTCATCATGCACCCAAATCCCATAGGTTTTGCACGAAGTGTTTGCGTGCCCTTTTTAGGATCTTTCCCCTATCCCAATTTCTTTCAAACTTCGTAGGCATAGTCGCTAGCATGCCATCAAGGTCACTGAAATCTTTGTTCTCTGGAATCACTCATGCAACCCCATTCAGGCTAGCCTTAAGGGCTCCCTCGAAATGTTTTTTTATGATATTATTCGAGGGAGCCTTAATTTGCTCCCATAGGGTCCCACGGAGAGGTAGGTGAACAACATCTAAAATGTGTCCAAAATCACACTGTATGAGTGTTGTTCAGCGCATTATACGGAAGCAGCACAATCACGGAAGTGCCAGTCAGAGGTCATCACCATTGTGTAGAGATCGTGAATTCACACGCTACACGTGAAAAGGGAGCTAAGCTGTATCGGTCTGGTAAGAAAATTGCTTTTATTTCGTTATTTTTACCTCTGATTATGATATTCTGGGTGTAATTACGATCACAAGTCCCATACAATTTATCAAAGCCACTGTCCAATATTGGTCGGGTGCGGGAAAGTGTGATTTTGGACACATTTTAGATGTTGTTCACCTACCTCTCCGTGGGACACTATGGGAGCAAATTAAGGCTCCCTCGAATAATATCATAAAAAACATTTCGAGGGCGCCCTTAAGGCTAATTCAGGCGCCATTTATTTATTTATTTATTTGAACATATTTCATCAGGATAACAAGATCAGAAAGGACTGGTTTACCTCCTTGTCCGTTTCGTGCCGTTTTGGTGACCTTTCTTTCACCCTACCTATCTCCACTATCACAGAAGCTACAGACTTCTTACACATTGCTCTGGATAGTCAGAGAGAAGCTATATCGTTTGACACGTAGAAACATGCCGTCATTGCACGCATATCGTTGTGACAGGATTGCATTTCTAGTCTTCTTCTTATCATCCGAAAATCCCATTCATTTTGCACGTAGTGCTTGTTATTTATATATAGGCCCTTTCCTCTCGTCCTTTTCTTCTCAAACTTCGTAAGCATAGTCTCTGATATCTAATCAAGGTCACCTATTTTTTTGTTTTCGAAAATCTCTAATGCGTAACCGTCCAGACGCCATTTTATCCGTTTCTGATCTGTTTTAAGGCCATACTTTCTTTCTACCTATCTCCACTATCCTAGATCCTACAAATTCCTCTGGATAGTCTAAGAGATGATCTTTCATCTGAGACGTATAACTTGCCCTTCAAAATGCCATCTTCATACTCAAAATTCAAATCCAAAACCGACTCCGTGAAAAATGTCTAAAATTTTTGAAAAATGGACCCCTACAAATCTTAAATTGCCATAACTTTTTCATACCAATTCCGTTTGGTCTCAATTTCTTGCAGTATCTTTATCTCATAATCGCACAAATTCATGCTGAATTTCACGCTCCAATAAATATGCACAAAATAATTTTTAAAATTTAAAGAATTAATCAATTTCAATTTCAATTTCAATTCAATTATCAATTATCAAGTCTTGCAATTGATCATCATCAAGAAGTTGAAATCTAGAAAGAGTTTCTTCAGCCATTTTTTTCTTGTTTGGAAACTATAAGTAGAATCTAGGCTGGATTTAGTAGATCTAGTACGATCGACATAGGGCCTTCGTCTTATTAAAAAATATAAAAATTAAGCTAGCGACCAATTCGCACACACACATCCGCGCTTGCTCAAACCAGATTTTAACACGTACACCAATGGGTATTTCAGCAAGATTGAACTATTTTCCTGGAAACTGGAATTTTGCCGGGATTTTACTGATTTAATCTAGAACTATTACATAGGTTTGGCATTTTTCGTTTATTTACGGGAATGGCTAAAACCAAGACTGCAATTTCGACCAATCAGATGGCTGGATTTCTTAAGTGAGGTATATAATGTCTGACAGTGAAGTCTAGAAGGTAAACGGGTTTCCGTGCATAACTTGAATACTAGGACACTGCTAATGATTAAATTTCACAGATAGGACATAAATGACATATAATTCCTGCAAAGTTCTACACTAGTTGATGTTGGCTGCAAAAGGGACATAGTATCTTTAATTGTTATCAATGCTATTATTTTTAATGTTGTTTTCCTTTGTATACGGAAATGCTGAAAAACAGCTTTGCTGCTGAAGGCAGGTTTCTTATCGTCGTTTTAAATTCATGATCTCTTAATTTTAAAATATCTCTTTAACTCTTATCATGCCACAAGTCTAATCCCCATTGTGCCAAGCCCCAAATCCCCCTGTGCCAGGTTGTTTTGGAGATAATCTGAATAACGTGATGGTTCTATGAATAACCCGTGTGAAACTCACAGCACAGTCCAATAAGCATGAACAAAAACTGCTATTACGAATGCGTGCTTGCACGCACATGGCAGTGAATCAATGGTTAGCTCGCATGTACAAAGCACTATAACGGTAGCGTGCATGCAGCCTCATGGCATGCTATGAGTTAAAGAAAATCAAACCTGTGCAACATGCCTACTAGCGTAAAAGGAGAAAACGATTGAACTCTTTGATAGAAGTCTGACAGAAATCGGACAAGTTATTTGAACTTTCGCAAGCTTAAAAATAAAGTTGAGTTCTGGTCATACCGATTGCATTGTGAAAGAAAAGGTGTGGAATGGATCAGAAAAAGTTGATCATGAAGCATGTAAGTATAAAGTATTAGTGTGTACTGCAAGGTTCTGGAGTCATCAACATTATAATAAATTTGGCCCAGTCTTGGTAAAGTAACAAGCACTGTACGCAGAAAGAAGTACTGTATATGGGACTACACAAATTGTGGCGGGGCTAGCTTAATCTGATTTCCTCTTTATATGCTCATTACTCAACTAGTATACATTTTCAACCAAAATTGTTTGGCAAATGATATTTATTTGTAATCTTGAACATTTAGTGTAAGTTGTGTTTGATTCTGTGAGAATTGATTTTCTTTTTTTATTTACCAGAACTCAAGTTTATCTTTAAATCACAACTGTACGCCTAATATGTGAATCTCAAATCGGCGATTTTGTCATTCGAATTGGACATTAAAATATCGTTAACATTCCTATATGTTCTAAATAACCTAGGGGCTATGCAAAAGATAACGACTGGCTGGCATATTGTTGTATAAGCTTTCCCCCCCCCCCTCCCCCCCCCGCCCGCTTTTCCACGGAGAATAATCGCTGTTTGTAATGCAATCATACCTGAGCTACTTTGCAGTTGAGTCGCCCGTTGTTCTTGTAGGTCCTCCTGCTTTGGGAGATATTCACCTACAGAAAATGTATACATAGGCATTTGTGATGGTATAGGTATGTATCCATGGCTCGAGAGAATCAAACATCAAAACATATTTTAGGTATGAATAATATTTAAATTTAGGAAAGATCAATACAGACTTCTAGACTGATCAAAGTTAGTTCGAATATCATAAACAATCAAACAATATAGATATTGTTCATTCAGCTGCATTTAAGTTACTGTTTACCTTTGGACAATTTTGTCCCCAATCCACCAAGCTCCACATCATGAAGCTTCCTCGCCAAGATCGATCGTGATTGGCTTGTGTCTGCTTGTTTATTATTCCACTTGATCAGGATATCCACCATAGCCGCATTGTATTCTTTGAGATGAGTTAAGAGAATTGATTGACTGAGTTCAACGGAGTACCCCAGAGTGACGCTCAGTTCTGAGTACCTATCATGAGGTATGTTTCTGGACAGATGTATTAGCTCGACTTGTTGTAAATATGGTAAAGGCTCCATTGTGCTGTGAAAGGCATAAAATAAATGCATTACACGGGTCAACATGTTGTTTAAATCAAACCAAGGAGTTGCTCGGCAATCAAACAAGTGTTAAACAAGTACTCATCAAATAGTCATAATCATTTCAAGAAAGCGGAATATTTAACAGGGTTGAGATAATCTACTTGAATAGTTTTCCTAAATGAGTTATCCGAAGGTTACTCGAGATACCTAGGAATAGATTTTTCCGTTGACTTGAAAAGTTCGATCAGCCCCAGGGCTGTGTCATCTCCCCTGCGCTATTCTCCCTCTACACAAGTGACTGTCTATGTAATGTAGGAGAGTGCAGCATCATCAAATATGCGGATGATACTGTTATCACAGGTTATCTTTCTGAAGATGTAGACCCATACGTCAAGGCTATAGATGAGTTTGTTAAATGGTGCAATGAACACTTCCTAATACTAAACGTAACTAAAACAAAAGAGACAATAATTGATTTTCGTCGAAACCACTTCGATCATACCCCGATTTTGATAAATGATTCTTCTGTAGAACAAGTTACAGAGTACAGGTATTTAGGTACTACTGTTTCAAAGTCACTTGATTGGACTACACATTGTAGACATCCAAAAGAAAGCCAACCAGAGACTATACTTTATTAGGGTAATGAAAAACTTAAGAGTAGATAGTTAGTTGATAGAACTGTTCTTTTTAAGTCCCTAATTCAGAGTGTCCTAACCTTCAACCTAATTTGCTATTATGCAAACGCTAAAATTGCTGCCAAGAAACTACTCAAAGGTCCCAGAAAGGCAGCAAAACGTATCACAGGAGCCGATCTAACATCCATAGAAGATCTTAATCAGAAAAATGCCCTCTCTAAAGTAAAACAAGTAATGCATGACCCCTCGCACCAACTGAATGAGCATTTCAATTATAACAGATCTGGAATACGCCTGTGCACACCACGAATTCAACGTGCACGTTTCCGAAGATCCTTTATCCCCGACTCCATTCATCTTTTCAATTCCAAAGCAAAACGTGTTTGCATATTGCTCCGTTTGTCTCCTTTTCGCTCGCTGGAACATTGCCAGCACAAACGACTGATGACCTCTACCTCCTGGACGGATCATCGCCCATTTCCGCCCGTGATAACGTTTGAAGTGGGCTCGCACGCACGGCGGCCATTTTACACTTCCAAGAGCGATACGGCACACTATACGTTACGTACTAAAAGGCTGTATTGTCTGACCGTTCATGAATATTCATATTTTTGCTTTCACTAAATGGAAAAATTACGGTGGGGGGTTGGCTGAAGTGGACATAATGAACCAAGCAGAATTGATCTATGATAATTCATGCTTCTTATCCTTCGTGTGCTTGACCTATAATCTTACAATCGCGTGGTAAATAGAGTCCAAAGTTCGACTTGTTGTACATATGTTATATAGGCAATGGCGAGCTTGCGACCATTTTTTTATTAAATTACGGTGGGTGAACTTTCAAAAGTCAATGGGACATGAGGGTTTCAATGAAAGAGCTAGTGATAACGTACATCGGGGTGGATGTGCTTTTCATTTATACAAAAAATTATTTTTTAACGATTTTGGGGGTAAAAGTCCATAGGCTAACATGTTAGGCTGCTGACTCTGACGATAGGGGGCGTTGTCAAATGAGACTAAACGGAGCTATATGATTACTATGAACCTACCATGTCAATGTATCAATACAAATTTAATATAATATAAATTTCAAACATATTCCATGAATATTGCATCCAACTATCAATTACCGATTGAGCCAGTTACTACAATCAATGTGTCATCAATAAACTTAACAATAATAGCGATGCCGGTAATAATTATACTACTGAAAATGGTAATCGATAATAATAATAATAAAATTAATAATAATTTATGTATTTATTATCATTTTAAGATTTACTATGGATTAATCAATGATATTAAATAATTTAGCTTCATATTTTGTAAAATGGAATCTTATATTACCTCTATAACAACCATATATACCGTGGCTTACTCATATATTATCTCATTCATTATGTATGTTTATCATAGTGTATGTTTATCACTGTCCTATAATATTTCATTTATATATTTGTATTGTAATACTCTGTAACCAGTGGAAACCAAATTTCCTGAAAAGGACAATAAATTATTATACTTATACTTAAAGGTATTACAAAGTTTTGGGAATATTTCATCAGGATTGGATCATGAAATTTAAAATTTGCATTACTATTGTGAAACATAGTGTTAGAACACCCAACTCTAAAAAAATTGGGCTCTAAAAAGCTTTTGATTTGGAGTAATGAAAATTTTAAAAAATAAAAAAATTTACCGGTACTCCCGGTAAATTTGGTATAGCTCCCTCTCAGTTCGAAAATTTACATGTCATCTGAACAGCATAACACATATATAGCACTATTGTCAAAGTGCAGTAATTAACATGTTTTGACACCAAATCATATTACCAGACTTAAACAATATATATAATCATAAAGATAATTATTTTAAAGTCGAGTTGCCTTAGTGTAAGATTTTTATACTGTCTCCCAAATTTGAAGAAAAAAAAACACTTGTCTGTACACTGTAATCGCTATATAAATTTTTATAATCGATCGGACCGCCGCCATCTTATTGTACTTACGTACGTTAGTCTATGTATTTCCTGTGCGGGCCGGAATATTCTGTGTTGTTCTCTTCAACTCATTTTTCCATTTCCCTCTCTTAATCGTTTCTGTGTTTTCAACTTTGAAATGCATTTGTTATGGCTCGACTTTGATAATATTGTTGTTCGTCAGCTCTGTGAACGAACGCACACATTGCCTGTATTTTGGTCAAGTCAGTCAAGTGGTCGTGGTGACATGATCTGGCATCCCTGTGCATGTATTAGGCCTACGTATAGTACATGTTACGTGTGTACGTGTATTAGTCTATGTGCCGGATTGGCCCGAAGAATTTCCTAGCACATTTTTTTTTAGGGATGATCTCAAAATACTCCCCAAAGTCGTTGTACAGGGACAGATTGGGTAATCATTTATAGAGAGAACGTAACATTATTTATTTTGCATTTCTTTATTAAAAATAAGGAAGATACGTTTAATCTTACAAACGAAGATTAATCAATAATAAGGTTGACTTGACGTTTTCCCGAACAGTCGATCATGTGTATACTGCACATTCTTATTTTTAGATCATCCCTTAGTAAGTTTACGAGTACGTTTTGTTTATCCTGCTAAATGACCTCTGGTAGAGGTCAGTAATTGCTACACGTGTTTGGGCTATGGTTTGGGCTAATCTCTCTCTTTCCGTATAATTGAATTATATCCTTCGCCCCCCAACCAGGTCCATGTTATAACCAAGGAGTTACTACATGTAGTAACTCCTTGTTATAACACTCTCCCTTGAAATTCTCTCTCTCACTCTCTCTGTCGCTTCTATATCACTCTCATCTCCCCCTCTCTCTCTTTTGTATCTCTCTTTTGTATCCCTCTCTATCCCTTCTCTCCTTTCTCTCTCTCTCTCTCTCTTCTCTCTCTCGCTATCTTTATTTCTCCCATTTTCTTTCCCTCTCTCTTTATTTCTCTACCCCATACCATTCTCTTTTGATGTATATTGTATATATATATATATCTGTCTGAGTGTCTCTCTCTCTCCCTCTCATCGCATCACCTCGTTCATCCCCTTCTGTATCATATTTCTATATCCATATCACTTGTTAGTCTCTCTCTCTGTCGGTCTGTGTCCGTCTGTCTGATGACTGTCTCTCTCTCACTTACTATCACCATAGTAGGTCAATGATATCAACCCTTCATCTTTCTTTCGCTCCAACTTTCTCTCTCTCTCTCTAGAAGTTCTCATTCGCGTGATATAGGACCATATTATTTTTGTTTAGAGTTATAGATGAGGATTATATAAATATATGACAAAGATAATAATAATCACAATAACGAGAGAAGTTCTCATTTACGTGATAGGACAGTAATTTTTGGTTGGAGTTTATGACAACAATAATAATAATCACAAAGACGATAAGAGTTCTCATTTGCGTGATAGGACCATATTTCTTTTGACGGGGTTATGTAAATGAGGGTGATATAAATATATGACAAGAATAATAATAATCACAAAGACGATAGAAGTCCTCATTCGCGTGATAGGACCATATTTCTTTTGTCGGGGTTATGTAAATGAGGGTGATATCAATATATGACAAAGATAATAATTATCACAAACGCGAGAGAACTTCTTATTCACGTGATAGGACAGTAGTTTTTGGTTGGATTTTATGACAAGGATAATACTAATCATAAAGACGATAGAAGTTCTCATTCGCGTGATAGGACAGTATAGTTTTTGGTTGGAGTTTATGACAAGGATAATAATAATCACAAAGACGATAGAAGTTCTCATTCGATCGATAGGATCATATTTCTTTTGTCGGGGTTATGTAAATGAGGGTGATATAAATATATTACAAATATAATAATTATCACAAATGCGAGAGAACTTATTATTCACGTGATAGGACAGTAGTTTTTGGTTGGATTTTATGACAAGGATAATACTAATCATAAAGACGATAGAAGTTCTCATTCATGTGATAGGACCATATTTCTTTTGTCGGGGTTATGTAAATGAGGGTGATATAAATATATGACAAGAATAATAATAATCACAAAGAAGATAGAAGTTCTCATTCACGTGATAGGACTGTAGTTTTTGGTTGGATTTTATGACAAGGATAATACTAATCATAAAGACGATAGAAGTTCTAATTCGCGTGATAGGACAGTATAGTTTTTGGTTGGAGTTTATGACAAGTATAGTAATAATCACAAAGACGATAGAAGTTCTCATTCGATCGATAGGACCATATTTCTTTTGTCGGGGTTATGTAAATGAGGGTGATATAAATATATGACAAAGATAATAATTATCACGAATGCGAGGGAACTTATTATTCACGTGATAGGACAGTATAGTTTTTGGTTGGATTTTATGACAAGGATAATAATAATCACAAAGACGATAGAAGTTCTCATTCGCGTGATAGGACCATATTTCTTTTGTCGGGGTTATGTAAATGAGGGTTATATAAAAATATTACAAAGATAATAATTATCACGAATGCGAGAGAACTTATTATTCACGTGATAGGACACTAGTTTTTGGGTGGAGTATATGACAAGAATAATAATAATCACAAAGACGATAGAAGTTCTCATTCGTGTGATAGGAGTGCACCATATTTCTTTTTGTCGGCGTTATGTAAATTTGGGTGATATTATGACAAGAAAAATAATAATCAAAAAGAAGATAGAAGTTCTCATTCACGTGATAGGACAGTAGTTTTTGGTTGGATTTTATGACAAGGATAATAATAATCACAAAGACGATAGAAGTTCTCATTCGCGTGATAGGACCATATTTCTTTTGTCGGGGTTATGTAAATGAGGGTGATATAAATATATGACAAAGATAATAATTATCACGAATGCGAGGGAACTTATTATTCACGTGATAGGACAGTATAGTTTTTGGTTGGATTTTATGACAAGGATAATAATAATCACAAAGACGATAGAAGTTCTCATTCGCGTGATAGGACCATATTTCTTTTGTCGGGGTTATGTAAATGAGGGTTATATAAAAATATTACAAAGATAATAATTATCACGAATGCGAGAGAACTTATTATTCACGTGATAGGACACTAGTTTTTGGTTGGAGTTTATGACAAGGATACTAATAATCACAAAGACGATAGAAGTTCTCATTCGATCGATAGGACCATATTTCTTTTGTCGGGGTTCTGTAAATGAGGGTGATATAAATATATTACAAAGATAATAATTATCACGAATGCGAGAGAACTTATTATTCACGTGATAGGACAGTAGTTTTTGGGTGGAGTATATGACAAGAATAATAATAATCACAAAGACGATAGAAGTCCTCATTCGCGTGATAGGACCATATTTCTTTTGTCGGGGTTATGTAAATGAGGGTGATATCAATATATGACAAAGATAATAATTATCACAAATGCGAGAGAACTTCTTATTCACGTGATAGGACAGTAGTTTTTGGTTGGATTTTATGACAAGGATAATACTAATCATAAAGACGATAGAAGTTCTCATTCGCGTGATAGGACAGTATAGTTTTTGGTTGGAGTTTATGACAAGGATAATAATAATCACAAAGACGATAGAAGTTCTCATTCGATCGATAGGATCATATTTCTTTTGTCGGGGTTATGTAAATGAGGGTGATATAAATATATTACAAAGATAATAATTATCACGAATGCGAGAGAACTTATTATTCACGTGATAGGACAGTAGTTTTTGGGTGGAGTATATGACAAGAATAATAATAATCACAAAGACGATAGAAGTCCTCATTCGCGTGATAGGACCATATTTCTTTTGTCGGGGTTATGTAAATGAGGGTGATATCAATATATGACAAAGATAATAATTATCACAAATGCGAGAGAACTTCTTATTCACGTGATAGGACAGTAGTTTTTGGTTGGATTTTATGACAAGGATAATACTAATCATAAAGACGATAGAAGTTCTCATTCGCGTGATAGGACAGTATAGTTTTTGGTTGGAGTTTATGACAAGGATAATAATAATCACAAAGACGATAGAAGTTCTCATTCGATCGATAGGATCATATTTCTTTTGTCGGGGTTATGTAAATGAGGGTGATATAAATATATTACAAATATAATAATTATCACAAATGCGAGAGAACTTATTATTCACGTGATAGGACAGTAGTTTTTGGTTGGATTTTATGACAAGGATAATACTAATCATAAAGACGATAGAAGTTCTCATTCATGTGATAGGACCATATTTCTTTTGTCGGGGTTATGTAAATGAGGGTGATATAAATATATGACAAGAATAATAATAATCACAAAGAAGATAGAAGTTCTCATTCACGTGATAGGACTGTAGTTTTTGGTTGGATTTTATGACAAGGATAATACTAATCATAAAGACGATAGAAGTTCTAATTCGCGTGATAGGACAGTATAGTTTTTGGTTGGAGTTTATGACAAGTATAGTAATAATCACAAAGACGATAGAAGTTCTCATTCGATCGATAGGACCATATTTCTTTTGTCGGGGTTATGTAAATGAGGGTGATATAAATATATGACAAAGATAATAATTATCACGAATGCGAGGGAACTTATTATTCACGTGATAGGACAGTATAGTTTTTGGTTGGATTTTATGACAAGGATAATAATAATCACAAAGACGATAGAAGTTCTCATTCGCGTGATAGGACCATATTTCTTTTGTCGGGGTTATGTAAATGAGGGTTATATAAAAATATTACAAAGATAATAATTATCACGAATGCGAGAGAACTTATTATTCACGTGATAGGACACTAGTTTTTGGGTGGAGTATATGACAAGAATAATAATAATCACAAAGACGATAGAAGTTCTCATTCGTGTGATAGGAGTGCACCATATTTCTTTTTGTCGGCGTTATGTAAATTTGGGTGATATTATGACAAGAAAAATAATAATCAAAAAGAAGATAGAAGTTCTCATTCACGTGATAGGACAGTAGTTTTTGGTTGGATTTTATGACAAGGATAATAATAATCACAAAGACGATAGAAGTTCTCATTCGCGTGATAGGACCATATTTCTTTTGTCGGGGTTATGTAAATGAGGGTGATATAAATATATGACAAAGATAATAATTATCACGAATGCGAGGGAACTTATTATTCACGTGATAGGACAGTATAGTTTTTGGTTGGATTTTATGACAAGGATAATAATAATCACAAAGACGATAGAAGTTCTCATTCGCGTGATAGGACCATATTTCTTTTGTCGGGGTTATGTAAATGAGGGTTATATAAAAATATTACAAAGATAATAATTATCACGAATGCGAGAGAACTTATTATTCACGTGATAGGACACTAGTTTTTGGTTGGAGTTTATGACAAGGATACTAATAATCACAAAGACGATAGAAGTTCTCATTCGATCGATAGGACCATATTTCTTTTGTCGGGGTTCTGTAAATGAGGGTGATATAAATATATTACAAAGATAATAATTATCACGAATGCGAGAGAACTTATTATTCACGTGATAGGACAGTAGTTTTTGGGTGGAGTATATGACAAGAATAATAATAATCACAAAGACGATAGAAGTCCTCATTCGCGTGATAGGACCATATTTCTTTTGTCGGGGTTATGTAAATGAGGGTGATATCAATATATGACAAAGATAATAATTATCACAAATGCGAGAGAACTTCTTATTCACGTGATAGGACAGTAGTTTTTGGTTGGATTTTATGACAAGGATAATACTAATCATAAAGACGATAGAAGTTCTCATTCGCGTGATAGGACAGTATAGTTTTTGGTTGGAGTTTATGACAAGGATAATAATAATCACAAAGACGATAGAAGTTCTCATTCGATCGATAGGATCATATTTCTTTTGTCGGGGTTATGTAAATGAGGGTGATATAAATATATTACAAAGATAATAATTATCACGAATGCGAGAGAACTTATTATTCACGTGATAGGACAGTAGTTTTTGGGTGGAGTATATGACAAGAATAATAATAATCACAAAGACGATAGAAGTCCTCATTCGCGTGATAGGACCATATTTCTTTTGTCGGGGTTATGTAAATGAGGGTGATATCAATATATGACAAAGATAATAATTATCACAAATGCGAGAGAACTTCTTATTCACGTGATAGGACAGTAGTTTTTGGTTGGATTTTATGACAAGGATAATACTAATCATAAAGACGATAGAAGTTCTCATTCGCGTGATAGGACAGTATAGTTTTTGGTTGGAGTTTATGACAAGGATAATAATAATCACAAAGACGATAGAAGTTCTCATTCGATCGATAGGATCATATTTCTTTTGTCGGGGTTATGTAAATGAGGGTGATATAAATATATTACAAATATAATAATTATCACAAATGCGAGAGAACTTATTATTCACGTGATAGGACAGTAGTTTTTGGTTGGATTTTATGACAAGGATAATACTAATCATAAAGACGATAGAAGTTCTCATTCATGTGATAGGACCATATTTCTTTTGTCGGGGTTATGTAAATGAGGGTGATATAAATATATGACAAGAATAATAATAATCACAAAGAAGATAGAAGTTCTCATTCACGTGATAGGACTGTAGTTTTTGGTTGGATTTTATGACAAGGATAATACTAATCATAAAGACGATAGAAGTTCTCATTCGCGTGATAGGACAGTATAGTTTTTGGTTGGAGTTTATGACAAGGATAATAATAATCACAAAGACGATAGAAGTTCTCATTCGATCGATAGGATCATATTTCTTTTGTCGGGGTTATGTAAATGAGGGTGATATAAATATATTACAAAGATAATAATTATCACGAATGCGAGAGAACTTATTATTCACGTGATAGGACAGTAGTTTTTGGGTGGAGTATATGACAAGAATAATAATAATCACAAAGACGATAGAAGTCCTCATTCGCGTGATAGGACCATATTTCTTTTGTCGGGGTTATGTAAATGAGGGTGATATCAATATATGACAAAGATAATAATTATCACAAATGCGAGAGAACTTCTTATTCACGTGATAGGACAGTAGTTTTTGGTTGGATTTTATGACAAGGATAATACTAATCATAAAGACGATAGAAGTTCTCATTCGCGTGATAGGACAGTATAGTTTTTGGTTGGAGTTTATGACAAGGATAATAATAATCACAAAGACGATAGAAGTTCTCATTCGATCGATAGGATCATATTTCTTTTGTCGGGGTTATGTAAATGAGGGTGATATAAATATATTACAAATATAATAATTATCACAAATGCGAGAGAACTTATTATTCACGTGATAGGACAGTAGTTTTTGGTTGGATTTTATGACAAGGATAATACTAATCATAAAGACGATAGAAGTTCTCATTCATGTGATAGGACCATATTTCTTTTGTCGGGGTTATGTAAATGAGGGTGATATAAATATATGACAAGAATAATAATAATCACAAAGAAGATAGAAGTTCTCATTCACGTGATAGGACTGTAGTTTTTGGTTGGATTTTATGACAAGGATAATACTAATCATAAAGACGATAGAAGTTCTAATTCGCGTGATAGGACAGTATAGTTTTTGGTTGGAGTTTATGACAAGTATAGTAATAATCACAAAGACGATAGAAGTTCTCATTCGATCGATAGGACCATATTTCTTTTGTCGGGGTTATGTAAATGAGGGTGATATAAATATATGACAAAGATAATAATTATCACGAATGCGAGGGAACTTATTATTCACGTGATAGGACAGTATAGTTTTTGGTTGGATTTTATGACAAGGATAATAATAATCACAAAGACGATAGAAGTTCTCATTCGCGTGATAGGACCATATTTCTTTTGTCGGGGTTATGTAAATGAGGGTTATATAAAAATATTACAAAGATAATAATTATCACGAATGCGAGAGAACTTATTATTCACGTGATAGGACACTAGTTTTTGGGTGGAGTATATGACAAGAATAATAATAATCACAAAGACGATAGAAGTTCTCATTCGTGTGATAGGAGTGCACCATATTTCTTTTTGTCGGCGTTATGTAAATTTGGGTGATATTATGACAAGAAAAATAATAATCAAAAAGAAGATAGAAGTTCTCATTCACGTGATAGGACAGTAGTTTTTGGTTGGATTTTATGACAAGGATAATAATAATCACAAAGACGATAGAAGTTCTCATTCGCGTGATAGGACCATATTTCTTTTGTCGGGGTTATGTAAATGAGGGTGATATAAATATATGACAAAGATAATAATTATCACGAATGCGAGGGAACTTATTATTCACGTGATAGGACAGTATAGTTTTTGGTTGGATTTTATGACAAGGATAATAATAATCACAAAGACGATAGAAGTTCTCATTCGCGTGATAGGACCATATTTCTTTTGTCGGGGTTATGTAAATGAGGGTTATATAAAAATATTACAAAGATAATAATTATCACGAATGCGAGAGAACTTATTATTCACGTGATAGGACACTAGTTTTTGGTTGGAGTTTATGACAAGGATACTAATAATCACAAAGACGATAGAAGTTCTCATTCGATCGATAGGACCATATTTCTTTTGTCGGGGTTCTGTAAATGAGGGTGATATAAATATATTACAAAGATAATAATTATCACGAATGCGAGAGAACTTATTATTCACGTGATAGGACAGTAGTTTTTGGGTGGAGTATATGACAAGAATAATAATAATCACAAAGACGATAGAAGTCCTCATTCGCGTGATAGGACCATATTTCTTTTGTCGGGGTTATGTAAATGAGGGTGATATCAATATATGACAAAGATAATAATTATCACAAATGCGAGAGAACTTCTTATTCACGTGATAGGACAGTAGTTTTTGGTTGGATTTTATGACAAGGATAATACTAATCATAAAGACGATAGAAGTTCTCATTCGCGTGATAGGACAGTATAGTTTTTGGTTGGAGTTTATGACAAGGATAATAATAATCACAAAGACGATAGAAGTTCTCATTCGATCGATAGGATCATATTTCTTTTGTCGGGGTTATGTAAATGAGGGTGATATAAATATATTACAAAGATAATAATTATCACGAATGCGAGAGAACTTATTATTCACGTGATAGGACAGTAGTTTTTGGGTGGAGTATATGACAAGAATAATAATAATCACAAAGACGATAGAAGTCCTCATTCGCGTGATAGGACCATATTTCTTTTGTCGGGGTTATGTAAATGAGGGTGATATCAATATATGACAAAGATAATAATTATCACAAATGCGAGAGAACTTCTTATTCACGTGATAGGACAGTAGTTTTTGGTTGGATTTTATGACAAGGATAATACTAATCATAAAGACGATAGAAGTTCTCATTCGCGTGATAGGACAGTATAGTTTTTGGTTGGAGTTTATGACAAGGATAATAATAATCACAAAGACGATAGAAGTTCTCATTCGATCGATAGGATCATATTTCTTTTGTCGGGGTTATGTAAATGAGGGTGATATAAATATATTACAAATATAATAATTATCACAAATGCGAGAGAACTTATTATTCACGTGATAGGACAGTAGTTTTTGGTTGGATTTTATGACAAGGATAATACTAATCATAAAGACGATAGAAGTTCTCATTCATGTGATAGGACCATATTTCTTTTGTCGGGGTTATGTAAATGAGGGTGATATAAATATATGACAAGAATAATAATAATCACAAAGAAGATAGAAGTTCTCATTCACGTGATAGGACTGTAGTTTTTGGTTGGATTTTATGACAAGGATAATACTAATCATAAAGACGATAGAAGTTCTAATTCGCGTGATAGGACAGTATAGTTTTTGGTTGGAGTTTATGACAAGTATAGTAATAATCACAAAGACGATAGAAGTTCTCATTCGATCGATAGGACCATATTTCTTTTGTCGGGGTTATGTAAATGAGGGTGATATAAATATATGACAAAGATAATAATTATCACGAATGCGAGGGAACTTATTATTCACGTGATAGGACAGTATAGTTTTTGGTTGGAGTTTATGACAAGGATAATAATAATCACAAAGACGATAGAAGTTCTCATTCGATCGATAGGATCATATTTCTTTTGTCGGGGTTATGTAAATGAGGGTGATATAAATATATTACAAATATAATAATTATCACAAATGCGAGAGAACTTATTATTCACGTGATAGGACAGTAGTTTTTGGTTGGATTTTATGACAAGGATAATACTAATCATAAAGACGATAGAAGTTCTCATTCATGTGATAGGACCATATTTCTTTTGTCGGGGTTATGTAAATGAGGGTGATATAAATATATGACAAGAATAATAATAATCACAAAGAAGATAGAAGTTCTCATTCACGTGATAGGACTGTAGTTTTTGGTTGGATTTTATGACAAGGATAATACTAATCATAAAGACGATAGAAGTTCTAATTCGCGTGATAGGACAGTATAGTTTTTGGTTGGAGTTTATGACAAGTATAGTAATAATCACAAAGACGATAGAAGTTCTCATTCGATCGATAGGACCATATTTCTTTTGTCGGGGTTATGTAAATGAGGGTGATATAAATATATGACAAAGATAATAATTATCACGAATGCGAGGGAACTTATTATTCACGTGATAGGACAGTATAGTTTTTGGTTGGATTTTATGACAAGGATAATAATAATCACAAAGACGATAGAAGTTCTCATTCGCGTGATAGGACCATATTTCTTTTGTCGGGGTTATGTAAATGAGGGTTATATAAAAATATTACAAAGATAATAATTATCACGAATGCGAGAGAACTTATTATTCACGTGATAGGACACTAGTTTTTGGGTGGAGTATATGACAAGAATAATAATAATCACAAAGACGATAGAAGTTCTCATTCGTGTGATAGGAGTGCACCATATTTCTTTTTGTCGGCGTTATGTAAATTTGGGTGATATTATGACAAGAAAAATAATAATCAAAAAGAAGATAGAAGTTCTCATTCACGTGATAGGACAGTAGTTTTTGGTTGGATTTTATGACAAGGATAATAATAATCACAAAGACGATAGAAGTTCTCATTCGCGTGATAGGACCATATTTCTTTTGTCGGGGTTATGTAAATGAGGGTGATATAAATATATGACAAAGATAATAATTATCACGAATGCGAGGGAACTTATTATTCACGTGATAGGACAGTATAGTTTTTGGTTGGATTTTATGACAAGGATAATAATAATCACAAAGACGATAGAAGTTCTCATTCGCGTGATAGGACCATATTTCTTTTGTCGGGGTTATGTAAATGAGGGTTATATAAAAATATTACAAAGATAATAATTATCACGAATGCGAGAGAACTTATTATTCACGTGATAGGACACTAGTTTTTGGTTGGAGTTTATGACAAGGATAATAATAATCACAAAGACGATAGAAGTTCTCATTCGATCGATAGGACCATATTTCTTTTGTCGGGGTTCTGTAAATGAGGGTGATATAAATATATTACAAAGATAATAATTATCACGAATGCGAGAGAACTTATTATTCACGTGATAGGACAGTAGTTTTTGGGTGGAGTTTATGACAAGGATACTAATAATCACAAAGACGATAGAAGTTCTCATTCGATCGATAGGACCATATTTCTTTTGTCGGGGTTCTGTAAATGAGGGTGATATAAAAATATTACAAAGATAATAATTATTACGAATGCGAGAGAACTTATTATTCACGTGATAGGACAGTAGTTTTGGGGTGGAGTATATGACAAAGATAATAATTATCACAAAAACGATAGAAGTTCTCATTCACGTGATTGGACAGTAGTTTTTGGTTGGATTTTATGACAAGGATAATACTAATCATAAAGACGTTAGAAGTTCTCATTCATGTGATAGGACCATATTTCTTTTGTCGGGGTTATGTAAATGAGGGTGATATTATGACAAGAAAAATAATAATCAAAAAGAAGATAGAAGTTCTCATTCACGTGATAGGACAGTAGTTTTTGGTTGGATTTTATGACAAGGATAATAATAATCACAAAGACGATAGAAGTTCTCATTCGCGTGATAGGACCATATTTCTTTTGTCGGGGTTCTGTAAATGAGGGTGATATAAATATATTACAAAGATAATAATTATCACGAATGCGAGAGAACTTATTATTTACGTGATAGGACAGTAGTTTTTGGGTGGAGTATATGACAAGAATAATAATAATCACAAAGACGATAAGAGTTCTCATTTGCGTGATAGGACCATTTTTCTTTTGTCGGGGTTATGTAAATGAGGGTGATATAAATATATGACAAAGATAATAATCATCACAAAAACGAGAGAAATTCTCATTCACGTGAGTGATAGGACAGTAGTTTTTGGTTGGAGTTTATGACAAGAATAATAATAATCACAAAGACGATAGAAGTTCTCATTCGTGTGATAGGACCATATTTCTTTTGCCGGCCGGGGTTACGTAAATGAGGGTGATATAAATATATTACAAAGATAATAATTATCACCAATGCGAGAGAACTTGTTATTCACGTGATAGGACAGTAGTTTTTCGGATGGAGTTTATGACAAGAATAATAATAATCATAAAGACGATAGAAGTTCTCATTCGCGTGATAGGACCATATTTCTTTTGTCGGGGTTATGTAAATGAGGGTGATGTAAAAATATTACAAAGATAATAATTATCACGAATGCGAGAGAACTTATTATTCACGTGATAGGACAGTAGTTTTGGGGTGGAGTATATGTAAAGAATAATAATAATCACAAAGACGATAGAAGTTCTCATTCGTGTGATAGGACCATATTTCTTTTTGTCGGAGTTATGTAAATTAGGGTGATATAAATATATATGACAAAGATAATAATTATCACAAAAACGATAGAAGTTCTCATTCACGGATTGGACAGTAGTTTTTGGTTGGATTTTATGACAAGGATAATACTAATCATAAAGACGATATAGTTCTCATTCATGTGATAGGACCATATTTCTTTTGTCGGGGTTATGTAAATGAGGGTGATATTATGACAAGAAAAATAATAATCAAAAAGAAGATAGAAGTTCTCATTCACGTGATAGGACAGTAGTTTTTGGTTGGATTTTATGACAAGGATAATAATAATCACAAAGACGATAGAAGTTCTCATTCGCGTGATAGGACCATATTTCTTTTGTCGGGGTTATGTAAATGAGGGTGATATAAATATATTACAAAGATAATAATTATCACGAATGCGAGAGAACTTATTATTCACGTGATAGGACACTAGTTTTTGGGTGGAGTATATGACAAGAATAATAATAATCACAGAGACGATAGAAGTTCTCATTCGCGTGATAGGACAGTATAGTTTTTGGTTGGAGTTTATGACAAGGATAATAATAATCACAAAGACGATAGAAGTTCTCATTCGCGTGATAGGACCATATTTCTTTTGTCGGGGTTATGTAAATGAGGGTGATGTAAAAATCTTACAAAGATAATAATTATTACGAATGCGAGAGAACTTATTATTCACGTGATAGGACAGTAGTTTTGGGGTGGAGTATATGACATAGATAATAATTATCACAAAAACGATAGAAGTTCTCATTCACGTGATTGGACAGTAGTTTTTGGTTGGATTTTATGACAAGGATAATACTAATCATAAAGACGTTAGAAGTTCTCATTCATGTGATAGGACCATATTTCTTTTGTCGGGGTTATGTAAATGAGGGTGATATTATGACAAGAAAAATAATAATCAAAAAGAAGATAGAAGTTCTCATTCACGTGATAGGACAGTAGTTTTTGGTTGGATTTTATGACAAGGATAATAATAATCACAAAGACGATAGAAGTTCTCATTCGCGTGATAGGACCATATTTCTTTTGTCGGGGTTATGTAAATGAGGGTGATATAAATATATGACAAAGATAATAATTATCACGAATGCGAGGGAACTTATTATTCACGTGATAGGACAGTATAGTTTTTGGTTGGAGTTTATGACAAGGATAATAATAATCACAAAGACGATATAGTTCTCATTCGCGTGATAGGACCATATTTCTTTTGTCGGGGTTATGTAAATGAGGGTGATATAAAAATATTACAAAGATAATAATTATCACGAATGCGAGAGAATTTATTATTCACGTGATAGGACACTAGTTTTTGGGTGGAGTATATGACAAGAATAATAATAATCACGAAGACGATAGAAGTTCTCATTCGTGTGATAGGAGTGCACCATATTTCTTTTTGTCGGCGTTATGTAAATTTGGGTGATATTGTGACAAGAAAAATAATAATCAAAAAGAAGATAGAAGTTCTCATTCACGTGATAGGACAGTAGTTTTTGGTTGGATTTTATGACAGGGATAATAATAATCACAAAGACGATAGAAGTTCTCATTCGCGTGATAGGACCATATTTCTTTTGTCGGGGTTATGTAAATGAGGGTGATATTATGACAAGAAAAATAATAATCAAAAAGAAGATAGAAGTTCTCATTCACGTGATAGGACAGTAGTTTTTGGTTGGATTTTATGACAAGGATAATAATAATCACAAAGACGATAGAAGTTCTCATTCGCGTGATAGGACCATATTTCTTTTGTCGGGGTTATGTAAATGAGGGTGATATAAATATATGACAAAGATAATAATTATCACGAATGCGAGGGAACTTATTATTCACGTGATAGGACAGTATAGTTTTTGGTTGGAGTTTATGACAAGGATAATAATAATCACAAAGACGATATAGTTCTCATTCGCGTGATAGGACCATATTTCTTTTGTCAGGGTTATGTAAATGAGGGTTATATAAATATATGACAAAGATAATAATTATCACGAATGCGAGAGAACTTATTATTCACGTGATAGGACACTAGTTTTTGGTTGGAGTTTATGACAAGGATACTAATAATCACAAAGACGATAGAAGTTCTCATTCGATCGATAGGACCATATTTCTTTTGTCGGGGTTCTGTAAATGAGGGTGATATAAAAATATTACAAAGATAATAATTATTACGAATGCGAGAGAACTTATTATTCACGTGATAGGACAGTAGTTTTGGGGTGGAGTATATGACAAAGATAATAATTATCACAAAAACGATAGAAGTTCTCATTCACGTGATTGGACAGTAGTTTTTGGTTGGATTTTATGACAAGGATAATACTAATCATAAAGACGTTAGAAGTTCTCATTCATGTGATAGGACCATATTTCTTTTGTCGGGGTTATGTAAATGAGGGTGATATTATGACAAGAAAAATAATAATCAAAAAGAAGATAGAAGTTCTCATTCACGTGATAGGACAGTAGTTTTTGGTTGGATTTTATGACAAGGATAATAATAATCACAAAGACGATAGAAGTTCTCATTCGCGTGATAGGACCATATTTCTTTTGTCGGGGTTCTGTAAATGAGGGTGATATAAATATATTACAAAGATAATAATTATCACGAATGCGAGAGAACTTATTATTTACGTGATAGGACAGTAGTTTTTGGGTGGAGTATATGACAAGAATAATAATAATCACAAAGACGATAAGAGTTCTCATTTGCGTGATAGGACCATTTTTCTTTTGTCGGGGTTATGTAAATGAGGGTGATATAAATATATGACAAAGATAATAATCATCACAAAAACGAGAGAAATTCTCATTCACGTGAGTGATAGGACAGTAGTTTTTGGTTGGAGTTTATGACAAGAATAATAATAATCACAAAGACGATAGAAGTTCTCATTCGTGTGATAGGACCATATTTCTTTTGCCGGCCGGGGTTACGTAAATGAGGGTGATATAAATATATTACAAAGATAATAATTATCACCAATGCGAGAGAACTTGTTATTCACGTGATAGGACAGTAGTTTTTGGATGGAGTTTATGACAAGAATAATAATAATCATAAAGACGATAGAAGTTCTCATTCGCGTGATAGGACCATATTTCTTTTGTCGGGGTTATGTAAATGAGGGTGATGTAAAAATATTACAAAGATAATAATTATCACGAATGCGAGAGAACTTATTATTCACGTGATAGGACAGTAGTTTTGGGGTGGAGTATATGTAAAGAATAATAATAATCACAAAGACGATAGAAGTTCTCATTCGTGTGATAGGACCATATTTCTTTTTGTCGGAGTTATGTAAATTAGGGTGATATAAATATATATGACAAAGATAATAATTATCACAAAAACGATAGAAGTTCTCATTCACGGGATTGGACAGTAGTTTTTGGTTGGATTTTATGACAAGGATAATACTAATCATAAAGACGATATAGTTCTCATTCATGTGATAGGACCATATTTCTTTTGTCGGGGTTATGTAAATGAGGGTGATATTATGACAAGAAAAATAATAATCAAAAAGAAGATAGAAGTTCTCATTCACGTGATAGGACAGTAGTTTTTGGTTGGATTTTATGACAAGGATAATAATAATCACAAAGACGATAGAAGTTCTCATTCGCGTGATAGGACCATATTTCTTTTGTCGGGGTTATGTAAATGAGGGTGATATAAATATATTACAAAGATAATAATTATCACGAATGCGAGAGAACTTATTATTCACGTGATAGGACACTAGTTTTTGGGTGGAGTATATGACAAGAATAATAATAATCACAGAGACGATAGAAGTTCTCATTCGCGTGATAGGACAGTATAGTTTTTGGTTGGAGTTTATGACAAGGATAATAATAATCACAAAGACGATAGAAGTTCTCATTCGCGTGATAGGACCATATTTCTTTTGTCGGGGTTATGTAAATGAGGGTGATGTAAAAATCTTACAAAGATAATAATTATTACGAATGCGAGAGAACTTATTATTCACGTGATAGGACAGTAGTTTTGGGGTGGAGTATATGACATAGATAATAATTATCACAAAAACGATAGAAGTTCTCATTCACGTGATTGGACAGTAGTTTTTGGTTGGATTTTATGACAAGGATAATACTAATCATAAAGACGTTAGAAGTTCTCATTCATGTGATAGGACCATATTTCTTTTGTCGGGGTTATGTAAATGAGGGTGATATTATGACAAGAAAAATAATAATCAAAAAGAAGATAGAAGTTCTCATTCACGTGATAGGACAGTAGTTTTTGGTTGGATTTTATGACAAGGATAATAATAATCACAAAGACGATAGAAGTTCTCATTCGCGTGATAGGACCATATTTCTTTTGTCGGGGTTATGTAAATGAGGGTGATATAAATATATGACAAAGATAATAATTATCACGAATGCGAGGGAACTTATTATTCACGTGATAGGACAGTATAGTTTTTGGTTGGAGTTTATGACAAGGATAATAATAATCACAAAGACGATATAGTTCTCATTCGCGTGATAGGACCATATTTCTTTTGTCGGGGTTATGTAAATGAGGGTGATATAAAAATATTACAAAGATAATAATTATCACGAATGCGAGAGAATTTATTATTCACGTGATAGGACACTAGTTTTTGGGTGGAGTATATGACAAGAATAATAATAATCACAAAGACGATAGAAGTTCTCATTCGTGTGATAGGAGTGCACCATATTTCTTTTTGTCGGCGTTATGTAAATTTGGGTGATATTGTGACAAGAAAAATAATAATCAAAAAGAAGATAGAAGTTCTCATTCACGTGATAGGACAGTAGTTTTTGGTTGGATTTTATGACAGGGATAATAATAATCACAAAGACGATAGAAGTTCTCATTCGCGTGATAGGACCATATTTCTTTTGTCGGGGTTATGTAAATGAGGGTGATATTATGACAAGAAAAATAATAATCAAAAAGAAGATAGAAGTTCTCATTCACGTGATAGGACAGTAGTTTTTGGTTGGATTTTATGACAAGGATAATAATAATCACAAAGACGATAGAAGTTCTCATTCGCGTGATAGGACCATATTTCTTTTGTCGGGGTTATGTAAATGAGGGTGATATAAATATATGACAAAGATAATAATTATCACGAATGCGAGGGAACTTATTATTCACGTGATAGGACAGTATAGTTTTTGGTTGGAGTTTATGACAAGGATAATAATAATCACAAAGACGATATAGTTCTCATTCGCGTGATAGGACCATATTTCTTTTGTCGGGGTTATGTAAATGAGGGTTATATAAATATATGACAAAGATAATAATTATCACGAATGCGAGAGAACTTATTATTCACGTGATAGGACACTAGTTTTTGGTTGGAGTTTATGACAAGGATACTAATAATCACAAAGACGATAGAAGTTCTCATTCGATCGATAGGACCATATTTCTTTTGTCGGGGTTCTGTAAATGAGGGTGATATAAAAATATTACAAAGATAATAATTATTACGAATGCGAGAGAACTTATTATTCACGTGATAGGACAGTAGTTTTGGGGTGGAGTATATGACAAAGATAATAATTATCACAAAAACGATAGAAGTTCTCATTCACGTGATTGGACAGTAGTTTTTGGTTGGATTTTATGACAAGGATAATACTAATCATAAAGACGTTAGAAGTTCTCATTCATGTGATAGGACCATATTTCTTTTGTCGGGGTTATGTAAATGAGGGTGATATTATGACAAGAAAAATAATAATCAAAAAGAAGATAGAAGTTCTCATTCACGTGATAGGACAGTAGTTTTTGGTTGGATTTTATGACAAGGATAATAATAATCACAAAGACGATAGAAGTTCTCATTCGCGTGATAGGACCATATTTCTTTTGTCGGGGTTATGTAAATGAGGGTGATATAAATATATTACAAAGATAATAATTATCACGAATGCGAGAGAACTTATTATTCACGTGATAGGACAGTAGTTTTTGGGTGGAGTATATGACAAGAATAATAATAATCACAAAGACGATAAGAGTTCTCATTTGCGTGATAGGACCATTTTTCTTTTGTCGGGGTTATGTAAATGAGGGTGATATAAATATATGACAAAGATAATAATCATCACAAAAACGAGAGAAATTCTCATTCACGTGAGTGATAGGACAGTAGTTTTTGGTTGGAGTTTATGACAAGAATAATAATAATCACAAAGACGATAGAAGTTCTCATTCGTGTGATAGGACCATATTTCTTTTGCCGGCCGGGGTTACGTAAATGAGGGTGATATAAATATATTACAAAGATAATAATTATCACCAATGCGAGAGAACTTGTTATTCACGTGATAGGACAGTAGTTTTTGGATGGAGTTTATGACAAGAATAATAATAATCACAAAGACGATAGAAGTTCTCATTCGCGTGATAGGACCATATTTCTTTTGTCGGGGTTATGTAAATGAGGGTGATGTAAAAATATTACAAAGATAATAATTATCACGAATGCGAGAGAACTTATTATTCACGTGATAGGACAGTAGTTTTGGGGTGGAGTATATGAAAGAATAATAATAATCACAAAGACGATAGAAGTTCTCATTCGTGTGATAGGACCATATTTCTTTTTGTCGGAGTTATGTAAATTAGGGTGATATAAATATATATGACAAAGATAATAATTATCACAAAAACGATAGAAGTTCTCATTCACGTGATTGGACAGTAGTTTTTGGTTGGATTTTATGACAAGGATAATACTAATCATAAAGACGATATAGTTCTCATTCATGTGATAGGACCATATTTCTTTTGTCGGGGTTATGTAAATGAGGGTGATATTATGACAAGAAAAATAATAATCAAAAAGAAGATAGAAGTTCTCATTCACGTGATAGGACAGTAGTTTTTGGTTGGATTTTATGACAAGGATAATAATAATCACAAAGACGATAGAAGTTCTCATTCGCGTGATAGGACCATATTTCTTTTGTCGGGGTTATGTAAATGAGGGTGATATAAATATATTACAAAGATAATAATTATCACGAATGCGAGAGAACTTATTATTCACGTGATAGGACACTAGTTTTTGGGTGGAGTATATGACAAGAATAATAATAATCACAAAGACGATAGAAGTTCTCATTCGCGTGATAGGACAGTATAGTTTTTGGTTGGAGTTTATGACAAGGATAATAATAATCACAAAGACGATAGAAGTTCTCATTCGCGTGATAGGACCATATTTCTTTTGTCGGGGTTATGTAAATGAGGGTGATGTAAAAATCTTACAAAGATAATAATTATTACGAATGCGAGAGAACTTATTATTCACGTGATAGGACAGTAGTTTTGGGGTGGAGTATATGACATAGATAATAATTATCACAAAAACGATAGAAGTTCTCATTCACGTGATTGGACAGTAGTTTTTGGTTGGATTTTATGACAAGGATAATACTAATCATAAAGACGTTAGAAGTTCTCATTCATGTGATAGGACCATATTTCTTTTGTCGGGGTTATGTAAATGAGGGTGATATTATGACAAGAAAAATAATAATCAAAAAGAAGATAGAAGTTCTCATTCACGTGATAGGACAGTAGTTTTTGGTTGGATTTTATGACAAGGATAATAATAATCACAAAGACGATAGAAGTTCTCATTCGCGTGATAGGACCATATTTCTTTTGTCGGGGTTATGTAAATGAGGGTGATATAAATATATGACAAAGATAATAATTATCACGAATGCGAGGGAACTTATTATTCACGTGATAGGACAGTATAGTTTTTGGTTGGAGTTTATGACAAGGATAATAATAATCACAAAGACGATATAGTTCTCATTCGCGTGATAGGACCATATTTCTTTTGTCGGGGTTATGTAAATGAGGGTGATATAAAAATATTACAAAGATAATAATTATCACGAATGCGAGAGAATTATTATTCACGTGATAGGACACTAGTTTTTGGGTGGAGTATATGACAAGAATAATAATAATCACAAAGACGATAGAAGTTCTCATTCGTGTGATAGGAGTGCACCATATTTCTTTTTGTCGGCGTTATGTAAATGAGGGTGATATTGTGACAAGAAAAATAATAATCAAAAAGAAGATAGAAGTTCTCATTCACGTGATAGGACAGTAGTTTTTGGTTGGATTTTATGACAGGGATAATAATAATCACAAAGACGATAGAAGTTCTCATTCGCGTGATAGGACCATATTTCTTTTGTCGGGGTTATGTAAATGAGGGTGATATTATGACAAGAAAAATAATAATCAAAAAGAAGATAGAAGTTCTCATTCACGTGATAGGACAGTAGTTTTTGGTTGGATTTTATGACAAGGATAATAATAATCACAAAGACGATAGAAGTTCTCATTCGCGTGATAGGACCATATTTCTTTTGTCGGGGTTATGTAAATGAGGGTGATATAAATATATGACAAAGATAATAATTATCACGAATGCGAGGGAACTTATTATTCACGTGATAGGACAGTATAGTTTTTGGTTGGAGTTTATGACAAGGATAATAATAATCACAAAGACGATATAGTTCTCATTCGCGTGATAGGACCATATTTCTTTTGTCAGGGTTATGTAAATGAGGGTTATATAAATATATGACAAAGATAATAATTATCACGAATGCGAGAGAACTTATTATTCACGTGATAGGACACTAGTTTTTGTTGGAGTTTATGACAAGGATAATAATAATCACAAAGACGATAGAAGTTCTCATTCTATCGATAGGACCATATTTCTTTTGTCGGGGTTCTGTAAATGAGGGTGATATAAAAATATTACAAAGATAATAATTATTACGAATGCGAGAGAACTTATTATTCACGTGATAGGACAGTAGTTTTGGGGTGGAGTATATGACAAGATAATAATTATCACAAAAACGATAGAAGTTCTCATTCACGTGATTGGACAGTAGTTTTTGGTTGGATTTTATGACAAGGATAATACTAATCATAAAGACGTTAGAAGTTCTCATTCATGTGATAGGACCATATTTCTTTTGTCGGGGTTATGTAAATGAGGGTGATATTATGACAAGAAAAATAATAATCAAAAAGAAGATAGAAGTTCTCATTCACGTGATAGGACAGTAGTTTTTGGTTGGATTTTATGACAAGGATAATAATAATCACAAAGACGATAGAAGTTCTCATTCGCGTGATAGGACCATATTTCTTTTGTCGGGGTTATGTAAATGAGGGTGATATAAATATATGACAAAGATAATAATTATCACGAATGCGAGGGAACTTATTATTCACGTGATAGGACAGTATAGTTTTTGGTTGGAGTTTATGACAAGGATAATAATAATCACAAAGACGATATAGTTCTCATTCGCGTGATAGGACCATATTTCTTTTGTCGGGGTTATGTAAATGAGGGTGATATAAAAATATTACAAAGATAATAATTATCACGAATGCGAGAGAACTTATTATTCACGTGATAAGACACTAGTTTTTGGGTGGAGTATATGACAAGAATAATAATAATCACAAAGACGATAGAAGTTCTCATTCGTGTGATAGAAGTGCACCATATTTCTTTTTGTCGGCGTTATGTAAATTTGGGTGATATTATGACAAGAAAAATAATAATCAAAAAGAAGATAGAAGTTCTCATTCACGTGATAGGACAGTAGTTTTTGGTTGGATTTTATGACAGGGATAATAATAATCACAAAGACGATAGAAGTTCTCATTCGCGTGATAGGACCATATTTCTTTTGTCGGGGTTATGTAAATGAGGGTGATATTATGACAAGAAAAATAATAATCAAAAAGAAGATAGAAGTTCTCATTCACGTGATAGGACAGTAGTTTTTGGTTGGATTTTATGACAAGGATAATAATAATCACAAAGACGATAGAAGTTCTCATTCGCGTGATAGGACCATATTTCTTTTGTCGGGGTTATGTAAATGAGGGTGATATAAATATATGACAAAGATAATAATTATCACGAATGCGAGGGAACTTATTATTCACGTGATAGGACAGTATAGTTTTTGGTTGGAGTTTATGACAAGGATAATAATAATCACAAAGACGATATAGTTCTCATTCGCGTGATAGGACCATATTTCTTTTGTCGGGGTTATGTAAATGAGGGTGATATAAAAATATTACAAAGATAATAATTATCACGAATGCGAGAGAACTTATTATTCACGTGATAGGACACTAGTTTTTGGGTGGAGTATATGACAAGAATAATAATAATCACAAAGACGATAGAAGTTCTCATTCGTGTGATAGGAGTGCACCATATTTCTTTTTGTCGGCGTTATGTAAATTGGGTGATATTATGACAAGAAAAATAATAATCAAAAAGAAGATAGAAGTTCTCATTCACGTGATAGGACAGTAGTTTTTGGTTGGATTTTATGACAAGGATAATAATAATCACAAAGACGATAGAAGTTCTCATTCGCGTGATAGGACCATATTTCTTTTGTCGGGGTTATGTAAATGAGGGTGATATTATGACAAGAAAAATAATAATCAAAAAGAAGATAGAAGTTCTCATTCACGTGATAGGACAGTAGTTTTTGGTTGGATTTTATGACAAGGATAATAATAATCACAAAGACGATAGAAGTTCTCATTCGATGATAGGACCATATTTCTTTTGTCGGGGTTATGTAAATGAGGGTGATATAAAAATATTACAAAGATAATAATTATTACGAATGCGAGAGAACTTATTATTCACGTGATAGGACAGTAGTTTTGGGGTGGAGTATATGACAAAGATAATAATTATCACAAAAACGATAGAAGTTCTCATTCACGTGATTGGACAGTAGTTTTTGGTTGGATTTTATGACAAGGATAATACTAATCATAAAGACGTTAGAAGTTCTCATTCATGTGATAGGACCATATTTCTTTTGTCGGGGTTATGTAAATGAGGGTGATATTATGACAAGAAAAATAATAATCAAAAAGAAGATAGAAGTTCTCATTCACGTGATAGGACAGTAGTTTTTGGTTGGATTTTATGACAAGGATAATAATAATCACAAAGACGATAGAAGTTCTCATTCGCGTGATAGGACCATATTTCTTTTGTCGGGGTTATGTAAATGAGGGTGATATAAATATATTACAAAGATAATAATTATCACGAATGCGAGAGAACTTATTATTCACGTGATAGGACAGTAGTTTTTGGGTGGAGTATATGACAAGAATAATAATAATCACAAAGACGATAGAGTTCTCATTTGCGTGATAGGACCATTTTTCTTTTGTCGGGGTTATGTAAATGAGGGTGATATAAATATATGACAAAGATAATAATCATCACAAAAACGAGAGAAATTCTCATTCACGTGAGTGATAGGACAGTAGTTTTTGGTTGGAGTTTATGACAAGAATAATAATAATCACAAAGACGATAGAAGTTCTCATTCGTGTGATAGGACCATATTTCTTTTGCCGGCGGGGTTACGTAAATGAGGGTGATATAAATATATTACAAAGATAATAATTATCACCAATGCGAGAGAACTTGTTATTCACGTGATAGGACAGTAGTTTTTCGGATGGAGTTTATGACAAGAATAATAATAATCACAAAGACGATAGAAGTTCTCATTCGCGTGATAGGACCATATTTCTTTTGTCGGGGTTATGTAAATGAGGGTGATGTAAAAATATTACAAAGATAATAATTATCACGAATGCGAGAGAACTTATTATTCACGTGATAGGACAGTAGTTTTGGGGTGGAGTATATGAAAGAATAATAATAATCACAAAGACGATAGAAGTTCTCATTCGTGTGATAGGACCATATTTCTTTTGTCGGAGTTATGTAAATTAGGGTGATATAAATATATATGACAAAGATAATAATTATCACAAAAACGATAGAAGTTCTCATTCACGTGATGGACAGTAGTTTTTGGTTGGATTTTATGACAAGGATAATACTAATCATAAAGACGATATAGTTCTCATTCATGTGATAGGACCATATTTCTTTTGTCGGGGTTATGTAAATGAGGGTGATATTATGACAAGAAAAATAATAATCAAAAAGAAGATAGAAGTTCTCATTCACGTGATAGGACAGTAGTTTTTGGTTGGATTTTATGACAAGGATAATAATAATCACAAAGACGATAGAAGTTCTCATTCGCGTGATAGGACCATATTTTTTTTGTCGGGGTTATGTAAATGAGGGTGATATAAATATATTACAAAGATAATAATTATCACGAATGCGAGAGAACTTATTATTCACGTGATAGGACACTAGTTTTTGGGTGGAGTATATGACAAGAATAATAATAATCACAGAGACGATAGAAGTTCTCATTCGCGTGATAGGACAGTATAGTTTTTGGTTGGAGTTTATGACAAGGATAATAATAATCACAAAGACGATAGAAGTTCTCATTCGCGTGATAGGACCATATTTCTTTTGTCGGGGTTATGTAAATGAGGGTGATGTAAAAATCTTACAAAGATAATAATTATTACGAATGCGAGAGAACTTATTATTCACGTGATAGGACAGTAGTTTTGGGGTGGAGTATATGACATAGATAATAATTATCACAAAAACGATAGAAGTTCTCATTCACGTGATTGGACAGTAGTTTTTGGTTGGATTTTATGACAAGGATAATACTAATCATAAAGACGTTAGAAGTTCTCATTCATGTGATAGGACCATATTTCTTTTGTCGGGGTTATGTAAATGAGGGTGATATTATGACAAGAAAAATAATAATCAAAAAGAAGATAGAAGTTCTCATTCACGTGATAGGACAGTAGTTTTTGGTTGGATTTTATGACAAGGATAATAATAATCACAAAGACGATAGAAGTTCTCATTCGCGTGATAGGACCATATTTCTTTTGTCGGGGTTATGTAAATGAGGGTGATATAAATATATGACAAAGATAATAATTATCACGAATGCGAGGGAACTTATTATTCACGTGATAGGACAGTATAGTTTTTGGTTGGAGTTTATGACAAGGATAATAATAATCACAAAGACGATATAGTTCTCATTCGCGTGATAGGACCATATTTCTTTTGTCGGGGTTATGTAAATGAGGGTGATATAAAAATATTACAAAGATAATAATTATCACGAATGCGAGAGAATTTATTATTCACGTGATAGGACACTAGTTTTTGGGTGGAGTATATGACAAGAATAATAATAATCACAAAGACGATAGAAGTTCTCATTCGTGTGATAGGAGTGCACCATATTTCTTTTTGTCGGCGTTATGTAAATGAGGGTGATATTGTGACAAGAAAAATAATAATCAAAAAGAAGATAGAAGTTCTCATTCACGTGATAGGACAGTAGTTTTTGGTTGGATTTTATGACAGGATAATAATAATCACAAAGACGATAGAAGTTCTCATTCGCGTGATAGGACCATATTTCTTTTGTCGGGGTTATGTAAATGAGGGTGATATTATGACAAGAAAAATAATAATCAAAAAGAAGATAGAAGTTCTCATTCACGTGATAGGACAGTAGTTTTTGGTTGGATTTTATGACAAGGATAATAATAATCACAAAGACGATAGAAGTTCTCATTCGCGTGATAGGACCATATTTCTTTTGTCGGGGTTATGTAAATGAGGGTGATATAAATATATGACAAAGATAATAATTATCACGAATGCGAGGGAACTTATTATTCACGTGATAGGACAGTATAGTTTTTGGTTGGAGTTTATGACAAGGATAATAATAATCACAAAGACGATATAGTTCTCATTCGCGTGATAGGACCATATTTCTTTTGTCAGGGTTATGTAAATGAGGGTTATATAAATATATGACAAAGATAATAATTATCACGAATGCGAGAGAACTTATTATTCACGTGATAGGACACTAGTTTTTGGTTGGAGTTTATGACAAGGATAATAATAATCACAAAGACGATAGAAGTTCTCATTCGATCGATAGGACCATATTTCTTTTGTCGGGGTTATGTAAATGAGGGTGATATAAAAATATTACAAAGATAATAATTATCACGAATGCGAGAGAACTTATTATTCACGTGATAGGACAGTAGTTTTGGGGTGGAGTATATGACAAGAATAATAATAATCACAAAGACGATAGAAGTTCTCATTCGTGTGATAGGACCATATTTCTTTTTGTCGGAGTTATGTAAATTAGGGTGATATAAATATATATGACAAAGATAATAATTATCACAAAAACGATAGAAGTTCTCATTCACGTGATTGGACAGTAGTTTTTGGTTGGATTTTATGACAAGGATAATACTAATCATAAAGACGTTAGAAGTTCTCATTCATGTGATAGGACCATATTTCTTTTGTCGGGGTTATGTAAATGAGGGTGATATTATGACAAGAAAAATAATAATCAAAAAGAAGATAGAAGTTCTCATTCACGTGATAGGACAGTAGTTTTTGGTTGGATTTTATGACAAGGATAATAATAATCACAAAGACGATAGAAGTTCTCATTCGCGTGATAGGACCATATTTCTTTTGTCGGGGTTATGTAAATGAGGGTGATATAAATATATGACAAAGATAATAATTATCACGAATGCGAGGGAACTTATTATTCACGTGATAGGACAGTATAGTTTTTGGTTGGAGTTTATGACAAGGATAATAATAATCACAAAGACGATATAGTTCTCATTCGCGTGATAGGACCATATTTCTTTTGTCGGGGTTATGTAAATGAGGGTGATATAAAATATTACAAAGATAATAATTATCACGAATGCGAGAGAACTTATTATTCACGTGATAGGACACTAGTTTTTGGTTGGAGTATATGACAAGAATAATAATAATCACAAAGACGATAGAAGTTCTCATTCGTGTGATAGGAGTGCACCATATTTCTTTTTGTCGGCGTTATGTAAATTTGGGTGATATTATGACAAGAAAAATAATAATCAAAAAGAAGATAGAAGTTCTCATTCACGTGATAGGACAGTAGTTTTTGGTTGGATTTTATGACAAGGATAATAATAATCACAAAGACGATAGAAGTTCTCATTCGCGTGATAGGACCATATTTCTTTTGTCGGGGTTATGTAAATGAGGGTGATATAAATATATGACAAAGATAATAATTATCACGAATGCGAGGGAACTTATTATTCACGTGATAGGACAGTATAGTTTTTGGTTGGAGTTTATGACAAGGATAATAATAATCACAAAGACGATATAGTTCTCATTCGCGTGATAGGACCATATTTCTTTTGTCAGGGTTATGTAAATGAGGGTTATATAAATATATGACAAAGATAATAATTATCACGAATGCGAGAGAACTTATTATTCACGTGATAGGACACTAGTTTTTGGTTGGAGTTTATGACAAGGATAATAATAATCACAAAGACGATAGAAGTTCTCATTCGATCGATAGGACCATATTTCTTTTGTCGGGGTTATGTAAATGAGGGTGATATAAAAATATTACAAAGATAATAATTATCACGAATGCGAGAGAACTTATTATTCACGTGATAGGACAGTAGTTTTTGGGTGGAGTATATGACAAGAATAATAATAATCACAAAGACGATAAGAGTTCTCATTTGCGTGATAGGACCATTTTCTTTTGTCGGGGTTATGTAAATGAGGGTGATATAAATATATGACAAAGATAATAATCATCACAAAAACGAGAGAAATTCTCATTCACGTGAGTGATAGGACAGTAGTTTTTGGTTGGAGTTTATGACAAGAATAATAATAATCACAAAGACGATAGAAGTTCTCATTCGTGTGATAGGACCATATTTCTTTTGCCGGCTGGGGTTACTTAAATGAGGGTGATATAAATATATTACAAAGATAATAATTATCACCAATGCGAGAGAACTTGTTATTCACGTGATAGGACAGTAGTTTTGGGGTGGAGTTTATGACAAGAATAATAATAATCATAAAGACGATAGAAGTTCTCATTCGCGTGATAGGACAGTATAGTTTTTATTTGGAGTTTATGACAAGGATAATAATAATCACAAAGACGATAGAAGTTCTCATTCGCGTGATAGGACCATATTTCTTTTGTCGGGGTTATGTAAATGAGGGTGATGTAAAAATATTACAAAGATAATAATTATCACGAATGCGAGAGAACTTATTATTCACGTGATAGGACAGTAGTTTTGGGGTGGAGTATATGACAAGAATAATAATAATCACAAAGACGATAGAAGTTCTCATTCGTGTGATAGGACCATATTTCTTTTTGTCGGAGTTATGTAAATTAGGGTGATATAAATATATATGACAAAGATAATAATTATCACAAAAACGATAGAAGTTCTCATTCACGTGATTGGACAGTAGTTTTTGGTTGGATTTTATGACAAGGATAATACTAATCATAAAGACGATATAGTTCTCATTCATGTGATAGGACCATATTTCTTTTGTCGGGGTTATGTAAATGAGGGTGATATTATGACAAGAAAAATAATAATCATAAAGAAGATAGAAGTTCTCATTCACGTGATAGGACAGTAGTTTTTGTTGGATTTTATGACAAGGATAATAATAATCACAAAGACGATAGAAGTTCTCATTCGCGTGATAGGACCATATTTCTTTTGTCGGGGTTATGTAAATGAGGGTGATATAAATATATTACAAAGATAATAATTATCACGAATGCGAGAGAACTCATTATTCACGTGATAGGACACTAGTTTTTGGGTGGAGTATATGACAAGAATAATAATAATCACAGAGACGATAGAAGTTCTCATTCGCGTGATAGGACAGTATAGTTTTTGGTTGGAGTTTATGACAAGGATAATAATAATCACAAAGACGATAGAAGTTCTCATTCGCGTGATAGGACCATATTTCTTTTGTCGGGGTTATGTAAATGAGGGTGATGTAAAAATCTTACAAAGATAATAATTATCACGAATGCGAGAGAACTTATTATTCACGTGATAGAACAGTAGTTTTGGGGTGGAGTATATGACAAAGATAATAATTATCACAAAACGATAGAAGTTCTCATTCACGTGATTGGACAGTAGTTTTTGGTTGGATTTTATGACAAGGATAATACTAATCATAGAGACGTTAGAAGTTCTCATTCATGTGATAGGACCATATTTCTTTTGTCGGGGTTATGTAAATGAGGGTGATATTATGACAAGAAAAATAATAATCAAAAAGAAGATAGAAGTTCTCATTCACGTGATAGGACAGTAGTTTTTGGTTGGATTTTATGACAAGGATAATAATAATCACAAAGACGATAGAAGTTCTCATTCGCGTGATAGGACCATATTTCTTTTGTCGGGGTTATGTAAATGAGGGTGATATAAATATATGACAAAGATAATAATTATCACGAATGCGAGGGAACTTATTATTCACGTGATAGGACAGTATAGTTTTTGGTTGGAGTTTATGACAAGGATAATAATAATCACAAAGACGATATAGTTCTCATTCGCGTGATAGGACCATATTTCTTTTGTCGGGGTTATGTAAATGAGGGTGATATAAAAATATTACAAAGATAATAATTATCACGAATGCGAGAGAACTTATTATTCACGTGATAGGACACTAGTTTTTGGGTGGAGTATATGACAAGAATAATAATAATCACAAAGACGATAGAAGTTCTCATTCGTGTGATAGGAGTGCACCATATTTCTTTTTGTCGGCGTTATGTAAATTTGGGTGATATTGTGACAAGAAAAATAATAATCAAAAAGAAGATAGAAGTTCTCATTCACGTGATAGGACAGTAGTTTTTGGTTGGATTTTATGACAGGATAATAATAATCACAAAGACGATAGAAGTTCTCATTCGCGTGATAGGACCATATTTCTTTTGTCGGGGTTATGTAAATGAGGGTGATATTATGACAAGAAAAATAATAATCAAAAAGAAGATAGAAGTTCTCATTCACGTGATAGGACAGTAGTTTTTGGTTGGATTTTATGACAAGGATAATAATAATCACAAAGACGATAGAAGTTCTCATTCGCGTGATAGGACCATATTTCTTTTGTCGGGGTTATGTAAATGAGGGTGATATAAATATATGACAAAGATAATAATTATCACGAATGCGAGGGAACTTATTATTCACGTGATAGGACAGTATAGTTTTTGGTTGGAGTTTATGACAAGGATAATAATAATCACAAAGACGATATAGTTCTCATTCGCGTGATAGGACCATATTTCTTTTGTCGGGGTTATGTAAATGAGGGTGATATAAAAATATTACAAAGATAATAATTATCACGAATGCGAGAGAACTTATTATTCACGTGATAGGACACTAGTTTTTGGGTGGAGTATATGACAAGAATAATAATAATCACAAAGACGATAGAAGTTCTCATTCGTGTGATAGAAGTGCACCATATTTCTTTTTGTCGGCGTTATGTAAATTTGGGTGATATTATGACAAGAAAAATAATAATCAAAAAGAAGATAGAAGTTCTCATTCACGTGATAGGACAGTAGTTTTTGGTTGGATTTTATGACAGGATAATAATAATCACAAAGACGATAGAAGTTCTCATTCGCGTGATAGGACCATATTTCTTTTGTCGGGGTTATGTAAATGAGGGTGATATTATGACAAGAAAAATAATAATCAAAAAGAAGATAGAAGTTCTCATTCACGTGATAGGACAGTAGTTTTTGGTTGGATTTTATGACAAGGATAATAATAATCACAAAGACGATAGAAGTTCTCATTCGCGTGATAGGACCATATTTCTTTTGTCGGGGTTATGTAAATGAGGGTGATATAAATATATGACAAAGATAATAATTATCACGAATGCGAGGGAACTTATTATTCACGTGATAGGACAGTATAGTTTTTGGTTGGAGTTTATGACAAGGATAATAATAATCACAAAGACGATATAGTTCTCATTCGCGTGATAGGACCATATTTCTTTTGTCGGGGTTATGTAAATGAGGGTGATATAAAAATATTACAAAGATAATAATTATCACGAATGCGAGAGAACTTATTATTCACGTGATAGGACACTAGTTTTTGGGTGGAGTATATGACAAGAATAATAATAATCACAAAGACGATAGAAGTTCTCATTCGTGTGATAGGAGTGCACCATATTTCTTTTGTCGGCGTTATGTAAATTTGGGTGATATTATGACAAGAAAAATAATAATCAAAAAGAAGATAGAAGTTCTCATTCACGTGATAGGACAGTAGTTTTTGGTTGGATTTTATGACAAGGATAATAATAATCACAAAGACGATAGAAGTTCTCATTCGCGTGATAGGACCATATTTCTTTTGTCGGGGTTATGTAAATGAGGGTGATATTATGACAAGAAAAATAATAATCAAAAAGAAGATAGAAGTTCTCATTCACGTGATAGGACAGTAGTTTTTGGTTGGATTTTATGACAAGGATAATAATAATCACAAAGACGATAGAAGTTCTCATTCGCGTGATAGGACCATATTTCTTTTGTCGGGGTTATGTAAATGAGGGTGATATAAATATATGACAAAGATAATAATTATCACGAATGCGAGGGAACTTATTATTCACGTGATAGGACAGAATAGTTTTTGGTTGGAGTTTATGACAAGGATAATAATAATCACAAAGACGATATAGTTCTCATTCGCGTGATAGGACCATATTTCTTTTGTCGGGGTTATGTAAATGAGGGTGATATAAAAATATTACAAAGATAATAATTATCACGAATGCGAGAGAACTTATTATTCACGTGATAGGACACTAGTTTTTGGGTGGAGTATATGACAAGAATAATAATAATCACAAAGACGATAGAAGTTCTCATTCGTGTGATAGAAGTGCACCATATTTCTTTTGTCGGCGTTATGTAAATTTGGGTGATATTGTGACAAGAAAAATAATAATCAAAAAGAAGATAGAAGTTCTCATTCACGTGATAGGACAGTAGTTTTTGGTTGGATTTTATGACAGGGATAATAATAATCACAAAGACGATAGAAGTTCTCATTCGCGTGATAGGACCATATTTCTTTTGTCGGGGTTATGTAAATGAGGGTGATATTATGACAAGAAAAATAATAATCAAAAAGAAGATAGAAGTTCTCATTCACGTGATAGGACAGTAGTTTTTGGTTGGATTTTATGACAAGGAAAATAATAATCACAAAGACGATAGAAGTTCTCATTCGCGTGATAGGACCATATTTCTTTTGTCGGGGTTATGTAAATGAGGGTGATATAAATATATGACAAAGATAATAATTATCACGAATGCGAGGGAACTTATTATTCACGTGATAGGACAGTATAGTTTTTGGTTGGAGTTATGACAAGGATAATAATAATCACAAAGACGATATAGTTCTCATTCGCGTGATAGGACCATATTTCTTTTGTCAGGGTTATGTAAATGAGGGTTATATAAATATATGACAAAGATAATAATTATCACGAATGCGAGAGAACTTATTATTCACGTGATAGGACACTAGTTTTTGGTTGGAGTTTATGACAAGGATAATAATAATCACAAAGACGATAGAAGTTCTCATTCGATCGATAGGACCATATTTCTTTTGTCGGGGTTCTGTAAATGAGGGTGATATAAAAATATTACAAAGATAATAATTATCACGAATGCGAGAGAACTTATTATTCACGTGATAGGACAGTAGTTTTTGGGTGGAGTATATGACAAGAATAATAATAATCACAAAGACGATAAGAGTTCTCATTTGCGTGATAGGACCATTTTTCTTTTGTCGGGGTTATGTAAATGAGGGTGATATAAATATATGACAAAGATAATAATCATCACAAAAACGAGAGAAATTCTCATTCACGTGAGTGATAGGACAGTAGTTTTTGGTTGGAGTTTATGACAAGAATAATAATAATCACAAAGACGATAGAAGTTCTCATTCGTGTGATAGGACCATATTTCTTTTGCCGGCTGGGGTTACTTAAATGAGGGTGATATAAATATATTACAAAGATAATAATTATCACCAATGCGAGAGAACTTGTTATTCACGTGATAGGACAGTAGTTTTGGGGTGGAGTTTATGACAAGAATAATAATAATCATAAAGACGATACAAGTTCTCATTCGCGTGATAGGACAGTATAGTTTTTATTTGGAGTTTATGACAAGGATAATAATAATCACAAAGACGATAGAAGTTCTCATTCGCGTGATAGGACCATATTTCTTTTGTCGGGGTTATGTAAATGAGGGTGATGTAAAAATATTACAAAGATAATAATTATCACGAATGCGAGAGAACTTATTATTCACGTGATAGGACAGTAGTTTTGGGGTGGAGTATATGACAAGAATAATAATAATCACAAAGACGATAGAAGTTCTCATTCGTGTGATAGGACCATATTTCTTTTTGTCGGAGTTATGTAAATTAGGGTGATATAAATATATATGACAAAGATAATAATTATCACAAAAACGATAGAAGTTCTCATTCACGTGATTGGACAGTAGTTTTTGGTTGGATTTTATGACAAGGATAATACTAATCATAGAGACGTTAGAAGTTCTCATTCATGTGATAGGACCATATTTCTTTTGTCGGGGTTATGTAAATGAGGGTGATATTATGACAAGAAAAATAATAATCAAAAAGAAGATAGAAGTTCTCATTCACGTGATAGGACAGTAGTTTTTGGTTGGATTTTATGACAAGGATAATAATAATCACAAAGACGATAGAAGTTCTCATTCGCGTGATAGGACCATATTTCTTTTGTCGGGGTTATGTAAATGAGGGTGATATAAATATATGACAAAGATAATAATTATCACGAATGCGAGGGAACTTATTATTCACGTGATAGGACAGTATAGTTTTTGGTTGGAGTTTATGACAAGGATAATAATAATCACAAAGACGATATAGTTCTCATTCGCGTGATAGGACCATATTTCTTTTGTCGGGGTTATGTAAATGAGGGTGATATCAAAATATTACAAAGATAATAATTATCACGAATGCGAGAGAACTTATTATTCACGTGATAGGACACTAGTTTTTGGTTGGAGTATATGACAAGAATAATAATAATCACAAAGACGATAGAAGTTCTCATTCGTGTGATAGGAGTGCACCATATTTCTTTTTGTCGGCGTTATGTAAATTTGGGTGATATTGTGACAAGAAAAATAATAATCAAAAAGAAGATAGAAGTTCTCATTCACGTGATAGGACAGTAGTTTTTGGTTGGATTTTATGACAAGGATAATAATAATCACAAAGACGATAGAAGTTCTCATTCGCGTGATAGGACCATATTTCTTTTGTCGGGGTTATGTAAATGAGGGTGATATAAATATATGACAAAGATAATAATTATCACGAATGCGAGGGAACTTATTATTCACGTGATAGGACAGTATAGTTTTTGGTTGGAGTTTATGACAAGGATAATAATAATCACAAAGACGATATAGTTCTCATTCGCGTGATAGGACCATATTTCTTTTGTCAGGGTTATGTAAATGAGGGTTATATAAATATATGACAAAGATAATAATTATCACGAATGCGAGAGAACTTATTATTCACGTGATAGGACACTAGTTTTTGGTTGGAGTTTATGACAAGGATAAATAATCACAAAGACGATAGAAGTTCTCATTCGATCGATAGGACCATATTTCTTTTGTCGGGGTTCTGTAAATGAGGGTGATATAAAAATATTACAAAGATAATAATTATCACGAATGCGAGAGAACTTATTATTCACGTGATAGGACAGTAGTTTTTGGGTGGAGTATATGACAAGAATAATAATAATCACAAAGACGATAAGAGTTCTCATTTGCGTGATAGGACCATTTTTCTTTTGTCGGGGTTATGTAAATGAGGGTGATATAAATATATGACAAAGATAATAATCATCACAAAAACGAGAGAAATTCTCATTCACGTGAGTGATAGGACAGTAGTTTTTGGTTGGAGTTCATGACAAGAATAATAATAATCACAAAGACGATAGAAGTTCTCATTCGTGTGATAGGACCATATTTCTTTTGCCGGCTGGGGTTACTTAAATGAGGGTGATATAAATATATTACAAAGATAATAATTATCACCAATGCGAGAGAACTTGTTATTCACGTGATAGGACAGTAGTTTTGGGGTGGAGTTTATGACAAGAATAATAATAATCATAAAGACGATAGAAGTTCTCATTCGCGTGATAGGACAGTATAGTTTTTATTTGGAGTTTATGACAAGGATAATAATAATCACAAAGACGATAGAAGTTCTCATTCGCGTGATAGGACCATATTTCTTTTGTCGGGGTTATGTAAATGAGGGTGATGTAAAAATATTACAAAGATAATAATTATCACGAATGCGAGAGAACTTATTATTCACGTGATAGGACAGTAGTTTTGGGGTGGAGTATATGACAAGAATAATAATAATCACAAAGACGATAGAAGTTCTCATTCGTGTGATAGGACCATATTTCTTTTTGTCGGAGTTATGTAAATTAGGGTGATATAAATATATATGACAAAGATAATAATTATCACAAAAACGATAGAAGTTCTCATTCACGTGATTGGACAGTAGTTTTTGGTTGGATTTTATGACAAGGATAATACTAATCATAAAGACGATATAGTTCTCATTCATGTGATAGGACCATATTTCTTTTGTCGGGGTTATGTAAATGAGGGTGATATTATGACAAGAAAAATAATAATCATAAAGAAGATAGAAGTTCTCATTCACGTGATAGGACAGTAGTTTTTGTTGGATTTTATGACAAGGATAATAATAATCACAAAGACGATAGAAGTTCTCATTCGCGTGATAGGACCATATTTCTTTTGTCGGGGTTATGTAAATGAGGGTGATATAAATATATTACAAAGATAATAATTATCACGAATGCGAGAGAACTCATTATTCACGTGATAGGACACTAGTTTTTGGGTGGAGTATATGACAAGAATAATAATAATCACAGAGACGATAGAAGTTCTCATTCGCGTGATAGGACAGTATAGTTTTTGGTTGGAGTTTATGACAAGGATAATAATAATCACAAAGACGATAGAAGTTCTCATTCGCGTGATAGGACCATATTTCTTTTGTCGGGGTTATGTAAATGAGGGTGATGTAAAAATCTTACAAAGATAATAATTATCACGAATGCGAGAGAACTTATTATTCACGTGATAGAACAGTAGTTTTGGGGTGGAGTATATGACAAAGATAATAATTATCACAAAAACGATAGAAGTTCTCATTCACGTGATTGGACAGTAGTTTTTGGTTGGATTTTATGACAAGGATAATACTAATCATAGAGACGTTAGAAGTTCTCATTCATGTGATAGGACCATATTTCTTTTGTCGGGGTTATGTAAATGAGGGTGATATTATGACAAGAAAAATAATAATCAAAAAGAAGATAGAAGTTCTCATTCACGTGATAGGACAGTAGTTTTTGGTTGGATTTTATGACAAGGATAATAATAATCACAAAGACGATAGAAGTTCTCATTCGCGTGATAGGACCATATTTCTTTTGTCGGGGTTATGTAAATGAGGGTGATATAAATATATGACAAAGATAATAATTATCACGAATGCGAGGGAACTTATTATTGACGTGATAGGACAGTATAGTTTTTGGTTGGAGTTTATGACAAGGATAATAATAATCACAAAGACGATATAGTTCTCATTCGCGTGATAGGACCATATTTCTTTTGTCGGGGTTATGTAAATGAGGGTGATATAAAAATATTACAAAGATAATAATTATCACGAATGCGAGAGAACTTATTATTCACGTGATAGGACACTAGTTTTTGGTTGGAGTATATGACAATAATAATAATAATCACAAAGACGATAGAAGTTCTCATTCGTGTGATAGGAGTGCACCATATTTCTTTTTGTCGGCGTTATGTAAATTTGGGTGATGTAAAAATCTTACAAAGATAATAATTATCACGAATGCGAGAGAACTTATTATTCACGTGATAGAACAGTAGTTTTGGGGTGGAGTATATGACAAGAATAATAATAATCACAGAGACGATAGAAGTTCTCATTCGCGTGATAGGACAGTATAGTTTTTGGTTGGAGTTTATGACAAGGATAATAATAATCACAAAGACGATAGAAGTTCTCATTCGCGTGATAGGACCATATTTCTTTTGTCGGGGTTATGTAAATGAGGGTGATGTAAAAATCTTACAAAGATAATAATTATCACGAATGCGAGAGAACTTATTATTCACGTGATAGAACAGTAGTTTTGGGGTGGAGTATATGACAAAGATAATAATTATCACAAAAACGATAGAAGTTCTCATTCACGTGATTGGACAGTAGTTTTTGGTTGGATTTTATGACAAGGATAATACTAATCATAAAGACGTTAGAAGTTCTCATTCATGTGATAGGACCATATTTCTTTTGTCGGGGTTATGTAAATGAGGGTGATATTATGACAAGAAAAATAATAATCAAAAAGAAGATAGAAGTTCTCATTCACGTGATAGGACAGTAGTTTTTGGTTGGATTTTATGACAAGGATAATAATAATCCAAAGACGATAGAAGTTCTCATTCGCGTGATAGGACCATATTTCTTTTGTCGGGGTTATGTAAATGAGGGTGATATAAATATATGACAAAGATAATAATTATCACGAATGCGAGGGAACTTATTATTCACGTGATAGGACAGTATAGTTTTTGGTTGGAGTTTATGACAAGGATAATAATAATCACAAAGACGATATAGTTCTCATTCGCGTGATAGGACCATATTTCTTTTGTCGGGGTTATGTAAATGAGGGTGATATAAAAATATTACAAAGATAATAATTATCACGAATGCGAGAGAACTTATTATTCACGTGATAGGACACTAGTTTTTGGTTGGAGTATATGACAATAATAATAATAATCACAAAGACGATAGAAGTTCTCATTCGTGTGATAGGAGTGCACCATATTTCTTTTTGTCGGCGTTATGTAAATTTGGGTGATATTGTGACAAGAAAAATAATAATCAAAAAGAAGATAGAAGTTCTCATTCACGTGATAGGACAGTAGTTTTTGGTTGGATTTTATGACAGGGATAATAATAATCACAAAGACGATAGAAGTTCTCATTCGCGTGATAGGACCATATTTCTTTTGTCGGGGTTATGTAAATGAGGGTGATATAAATATATGACAAAGATAATAATTATCACGAATGCGAGGGAACTTATTATTCACGTGATAGGACAGTATAGTTTTTGGTTGGATTTTATGACAAGGATAATAATAATCACAAAGACGATAGAAGTTCTCATTCGCGTGATAGGACCATATTTCTTTTGTCGGGGTTATGTAAATGAGGGTGATATAAATATATGACAAAGATAATAATTATCACGAATGCGAGGGAACTTATTATTCACGTGATAGGACAGTATAGTTTTTGGTTGGAGTTTATGACAAGGATAATAATAATCACAAAGACGATAGAAGTTCTCATTCGCGTGATAGGACCATATTTCTTTTGTCGGGGTTATGTAAATGAGGGTGATATAAAAATATTACAAAGATAATAATTATCACAAATGCGAGAGAACTTATTATTCACGTGATAGGACACTAGTTTTTGGGTGGAGTATATGACAAGAATAATAATAATCACAAAGACGATAGAAGTTCTCATTCGTGTGATAGGAGTGCACCATATTTCTTTTTGTCGGCGTTATGTAAATTTGGGTGATATTATGACAAGAAAAATAATAATCAAAAAGAAGATAGAAGTTCTCATTCACGTGATAGGACAGTAGGTTTTGGTTGGATTTTATGACAAGGATAATAATAATCACAAAGACGATAGAAGTTCTCATTCGCGTGATAGGACCATATTTCTTTTGTCGGGGTTATGTAAATGAGGGTGATATAAATATATGACAAAGATAATAATTATCACGAATGCGAGGGAACTTATTATTCACGTGATAGGACAGTATAGTTTTTGGTTGGAGTTTATGACAAGGATAATAATAATCACAAAGACGATATAGTTCTCATTCGCGTGATAGGACCATATTTCTTTTGTCAGGGTTATGTAAATGAGGGTTATATAAATATATGACAAAGATAATAATTATCACGAATGCGAGAGAACTTATTATTCACGTGATAGGACACTAGTTTTTGGTTGGAGTTTATGACAAGGATAATAATAATCACAAAGACGATAGAAGTTCTCATTCGATCGATAGGACCATATTTCTTTTGTCGGGGTTCTGTAAATGAGGGTGATATAAAAATATTACAAAGATAATAATTATCACGAATGCGAGAGAACTTATTATTCACGTGATAGGACAGTAGTTTTTGGGTGGAGTATATGACAAGAATAATAATAATCACAAAGACGATAAGAGTTCTCATTCGCGTGATAGGACCATTTTTCTTTTGTCGGGGTTATGTAAATGAGGGTGATATAAATATATGACAAAGATAATAATCATCACAAAGACGATAGAAGTTCTCATTCGCGTGATAGGACATATTTCTTTTGTCGGGGTTATGTAAATGAGGGTGATGTAAAAATCTTACAAAGATAATAATTATCACGAATGCGAGAGAACTTATATTCACGTGATAGAACAGTAGTTTTGGGGTGGAGTATATGACAAAGATAATAATTATCACAAAAACGATAGAAGTTCTCATTCACGTGATTGGACAGTAGTTTTTGGTTGGATTTTATGACAAGGATAATACTAATCATAGAGACGTTAGAAGTTCTCATTCATGTGATAGGACCATATTTCTTTTGTCGGGGTTATGTAAATGAGGGTGATATTATGACAAGAAAAATAATAATCAAAAAGAAGATAGAAGTTCTCATTCACGTGATAGGACAGTAGTTTTTGGTTGGATTTTATGACAAGGATAATAATAATCCAAAGACGATAGAAGTTCTCATTCGCGTGATAGGACCATATTTCTTTTGTCGGGGTTATGTAAATGAGGGTGATATAAATATATGACAAAGATAATAATTATCACGAATGCGAGGGAACTTATTATTGACGTGATAGGACAGTATAGTTTTTGGTTGGAGTTTATGACAAGGATAATAATAATCACAAAGACGATATAGTTCTCATTCGCGTGATAGGACCATATTTCTTTTGTCGGGGTTATGTAAATGAGGGTGATATAAAAATATTACAAAGATAATAATTATCACGAATGCGAGAGAACTTATTATTCACGTGATAGGACACTAGTTTTTGGTTGGAGTATATGACAATAATAATAATAATCACAAAGACGATAGAAGTTCTCATTCGTGTGATAGGAGTGCACCATATTTCTTTTTGTCGGCGTTATGTAAATTTGGGTGATATTGTGACAAGAAAAATAATAATCAAAAAGAAGATAGAAGTTCTCATTCACGTGATAGGACAGTAGTTTTTGGTTGGATTTTATGACAGGGATAATAATAATCACAAAGACGATAGAAGTTCTCATTCGCGTGATAGGACCATATTTCTTTTGTCGGGGTTATGTAAATGAGGGTGATATAAATATATGACAAAGATAATAATTATCACGAATGCGAGGGAACTTATTATTCACGTGATAGGACAGTATAGTTTTTGGTTGGATTTTATGACAAGGATAATAATAATCACAAAGACGATAGAAGTTCTCATTCGCGTGATAGGACCATATTTCTTTTGTCGGGGTTATGTAAATGAGGGTGATATAAATATATGACAAAGATAATAATTATCACGAATGCGAGGGAACTTATTATTCACGTGATAGGACAGTATAGTTTTTGGTTGGAGTTTATGACAAGGATAATAATAATCACAAAGACGATAGAAGTTCTCATTCGCGTGATAGGACCATATTTCTTTTGTCGGGGTTATGTAAATGAGGGTGATATAAAAATATTACAAAGATAATAATTATCACAAATGCGAGAGAACTTATTATTCACGTGATAGGACACTAGTTTTTGGGTGGAGTATATGACAAGAATAATAATAATCACAAAGACGATAGAAGTTCTCATTCGTGTGATAGGAGTGCACCATATTTCTTTTTGTCGGCGTTATGTAAATTTGGGTGATATTATGACAAGAAAAATAATAATCAAAAAGAAGATAGAAGTTCTCATTCACGTGATAGGACAGTAGTTTTGGTTGGATTTTATGACAAGGATAATAATAATCACAAAGACGATAGAAGTTCTCATTCGCGTGATAGGACCATATTTCTTTTGTCGGGGTTATGTAAATGAGGGTGATATAAATATATGACAAAGATAATAATTATCACGAATGCGAGGGAACTTATTATTCACGTGATAGGACAGTATAGTTTTTGGTTGGAGTTTATGACAAGGATAATAATAATCACAAAGACGATATAGTTCTCATTCGCGTGATAGGACCATATTTCTTTTGTCAGGGTTATGTAAATGAGGGTTATATAAATATATGACAAAGATAATAATTATCACGAATGCGAGAGAACTTATTATTCACGTGATAGGACACTAGTTTTTGGTTGGAGTTTATGACAAGGATACTAATAATCACAAAGACGATAGAAGTTCTCATTCGATCGATAGGACCATATTTCTTTTGTCGGGGTTCTGTAAATGAGGGTGATATAAAAATATTACAAAGATAATAATTATCACGAATGCGAGAGAACTTATTATTCACGTGATAGGACAGTAGTTTTTGGGTGGAGTATATGACAAGAATAATAATAAGCACAAAGACGATAAGAGTTCTCATTTGCGTGATAGGACCATTTTTCTTTTGTCGGGGTTATGTAAATGAGGGTGATATAAATATATGACAAAGATAATAATCATCACAAAAACGAGAGAAATTCTCATTCACGTGAGTGATAGGACAGTAGTTTTTGGTTGGAGTTTATGACAAGAATAATAATAATCACAAAGACGATAGAAGTTCTCATTCGTGTGATAGGACCATATTTCTTTTGCCGGCTGGGGTTACTTAAATGAGGGTGATATAAATATATTACAAAGATAATAATTATCACCAATGCGAGAGAACTTGTTATTCACGTGATAGGACAGTAGTTTTGGGGTGGAGTTTATGACAAGAATAATAATAATCATAAAGACGATACAAGTTCTCATTCGCGTGATAGGACAGTATAGTTTTTATTTGGAGTTCATGACAAGGATAATAATAATCACAAAGACGATAGAAGTTCTCATTCGCGTGATAGGACCATATTTCTTTTGTCGGGGTTATGTAAATGAGGGTGATGTAAAAATATTACAAAGATAATAATTATCACGAATGCGAGAGAACTTATTATTCACGTGATAGGACAGTAGTTTTGGGGTGGAGTATATGACAAGAATAATAATAATCACAAAGACGATAGAAGTTCTCATTCGTGTGATAGGACCATATTTCTTTTTGTCGGAGTTATGTAAATTAGGGTGATATAAATATATATGACAAAGATAATAATTATCACAAAAACGATAGAAGTTCTCATTCACGTGATTGGACAGTAGTTTTTGGTTGGATTTTATGACAAGGATAATACTAATCATAGAGACGTTAGAAGTTCTCATTCATGTGATAGGACCATATTTCTTTTGTCGGGGTTATGTAAATGAGGGTGATATTATGACAAGAAAAATAATAATCAAAAAGAAGATAGAAGTTCTCATTCACGTGATAGGACAGTAGTTTTTGGTTGGATTTTATGACAAGGATAATAATAATCACAAAGACGATAGAAGTTCTCATTCGCGTGATAGGACCATATTTCTTTTGTCGGGGTTATGTAAATGAGGGTGATATAAATATATGACAAAGATAATAATTATCACGAATGCGAGGGAACTTATTATTGACGTGATAGGACAGTATAGTTTTTGGTTGGAGTTTATGACAAGGATAATAATAATCACAAAGACGATATAGTTCTCATTCGCGTGATAGGACCATATTTCTTTTGTCGGGGTTATGTAAATGAGGGTGATATCAAAATATTACAAAGATAATAATTATCACGAATGCGAGAGAACTTATTATTCACGTGATAGGACACTAGTTTTTGGTTGGAGTATATGACAAGAATAATAATAATCACAAAGACGATAGAAGTTCTCATTCGTGTGATAGGAGTGCACCATATTTCTTTTTGTCGGCGTTATGTAAATTTGGGTGATATTGTGACAAGAAAAATAATAATCAAAAAGAAGATAGAAGTTCTCATTCACGTGATAGGACAGTAGTTTTTGGTTGGATTTTATGACAAGGATAATAATAATCACAAAGACGATAGAAGTTCTCATTCGCGTGATAGGACCATATTTCTTTTGTCGGGGTTATGTAAATGAGGGTGATATAAATATATGACAAAGATAATAATTATCACGAATGCGAGGGAACTTATTATTCACGTGATAGGACAGTATAGTTTTTGGTTGGAGTTTATGACAAGGATAATAATAATCACAAAGACGATATAGTTCTCATTCGCGTGATAGGACCATATTTCTTTTGTCAGGGTTATGTAAATGAGGGTTATATAAATATATGACAAAGATAATAATTATCACGAATGCAAGAGAACTTATTATTCACGTGATAGGACACTAGTTTTTGGTTGGAGTTTATGACAAGGATACTAATAATCACAAAGACGATAGAAGTTCTCATTCGATCGATAGGACCATATTTCTTTTGTCGGGGTTCTGTAAATGAGGGTGATATAAAAATATTACAAAGATAATAATTATCACGAATGCGAGAGAACTTATTATTCACGTGATAGGACAGTAGTTTTTGGGTGGAGTATATGACAAGAATAATAATAATCACAAAGACGATAAGAGTTCTCATTTGCGTGATAGGACCATTTTCTTTTGTCGGGGTTATGTAAATGAGGGTGATATAAATATATGACAAAGATAATAATCATCACAAAAACGAGAGAAATTCTCATTCACGTGAGTGATAGGACAGTAGTTTTTGGTTGGAGTTCATGACAAGAATAATAATAATCACAAAGACGATAGAAGTTCTCATTCGTGTGATAGGACCATATTTCTTTTGCCGGCTGGGGTTACTTAAATGAGGGTGATATAAATATATTACAAAGATAATAATTATCACCAATGCGAGAGAACTTGTTATTCACGTGATAGGACAGTAGTTTTGGGGTGGAGTTTATGACAAGAATAATAATAATCATAAAGACGATAGAAGTTCTCATTCGCGTGATAGGACAGTATAGTTTTTATTTGGAGTTTATGACAAGGATAATAATAATCACAAAGACGATAGAAGTTCTCATTCGCGTGATAGGACCATATTTCTTTTGTCGGGGTTATGTAAATGAGGGTGATGTAAAAATATTACAAAGATAATAATTATCACGAATGCGAGAGAACTTATTATTCACGTGATAGGACAGTAGTTTTGGGGTGGAGTATATGACAAGAATAATAATAATCACAAAGACGATAGAAGTTCTCATTCGTGTGATAGGACCATATTTCTTTTTGTCGGAGTTATGTAAATTAGGGTGATATAAATATATATGACAAAGATAATAATTATCACAAAAACGATAGAAGTTCTCATTCACGTGATTGGACAGTAGTTTTTGGTTGGATTTTATGACAAGGATAATACTAATCATAAAGACGATATAGTTCTCATTCATGTGATAGGACCATATTTCTTTTGTCGGGGTTATGTAAATGAGGGTGATATTATGACAAGAAAAATAATAATCATAAAGAAGATAGAAGTTCTCATTCACGTGATAGGACAGTAGTTTTTGTTGGATTTTATGACAAGGATAATAATAATCACAAAGACGATAGAAGTTCTCATTCGCGTGATAGGACCATATTTCTTTTGTCGGGGTTATGTAAATGAGGGTGATATAAATATATTACAAAGATAATAATTATCACGAATGCGAGAGAACTCATTATTCACGTGATAGGACACTAGTTTTTGGGTGGAGTATATGACAAGAATAATAATAATCACAGAGACGATAGAAGTTCTCATTCGCGTGATAGGACAGTATAGTTTTTGGTTGGAGTTTATGACAAGGATAATAATAATCACAAAGACGATAGAAGTTCTCATTCGCGTGATAGGACCATATTTCTTTTGTCGGGGTTATGTAAATGAGGGTGATGTAAAAATCTTACAAAGATAATAATTATCACGAATGCGAGAGAACTTATTATTCACGTGATAGAACAGTAGTTTTGGGGTGGAGTATATGACAAAGATAATAATTATCACAAAAACGATAGAAGTTCTCATTCACGTGATTGGACAGTAGTTTTTGGTTGGATTTTATGACAAGGATAATACTAATCATAGAGACGTTAGAAGTTCTCATTCATGTGATAGGACCATATTTCTTTTGTCGGGGTTATGTAAATGAGGGTGATATTATGACAAGAAAAATAATAATCAAAAAGAAGATAGAAGTTCTCATTCACGTGATAGGACAGTAGTTTTTGGTTGGATTTTATGACAAGGATAATAATAATCCCAAAGACGATAGAAGTTCTCATTCGCGTGATAGGACCATATTTCTTTTGTCGGGGTTATGTAAATGAGGGTGATATAAATATATGACAAAGATAATAATTATCACGAATGCGAGGGAACTTATTATTGACGTGATAGGACAGTATAGTTTTTGGTTGGAGTTTATGACAAGGATAATAATAATCACAAAGACGATATAGTTCTCATTCGCGTGATAGGACCATATTTCTTTTGTCGGGGTTATGTAAATGAGGGTGATATAAAAATATTACAAAGATAATAATTATCACGAATGCGAGAGAACTTATTATTCACGTGATAGGACACTAGTTTTTGGTTGGAGTATATGACAATAATAATAATAATCACAAAGACGATAGAAGTTCTCATTCGTGTGATAGGAGTGCACCATATTTCTTTTTGTCGGCGTTATGTAAATTTGGGTGATGTAAAAATCTTACAAAGATAATAATTATCACGAATGCGAGAGAACTTATTATTCACGTGATAGAACAGTAGTTTTGGGGTGGAGTATATGACAAGAATAATAATAATCACAGAGACGATAGAAGTTCTCATTCGCGTGATAGGACAGTATAGTTTTTGGTTGGAGTTTATGACAAGGATAATAATAATCACAAAGACGATAGAAGTTCTCATTCGCGTGATAGGACCATATTTCTTTTGTCGGGGTTATGTAAATGAGGGTGATGTAAAAATCTTACAAAGATAATAATTATCACGAATGCGAGAGAACTTATTATTCACGTGATAGAACAGTAGTTTTGGGGTGGAGTATATGACAAAGATAATAATTATCACAAAAACGATAGAAGTTCTCATTCACGTGATTGGACAGTAGTTTTTGGTTGGATTTTATGACAAGGATAATACTAATCATAGAGACGTTAGAAGTTCTCATTCATGTGATAGGACCATATTTCTTTTGTCGGGGTTATGTAAATGAGGGTGATATTATGACAAGAAAAATAATAATCAAAAAGAAGATAGAAGTTCTCATTCACGTGATAGGACAGTAGTTTTTGGTTGGATTTTATGACAAGGATAATAATAATCCCAAAGACGATAGAAGTTCTCATTCGCGTGATAGGACCATATTTCTTTTGTCGGGGTTATGTAAATGAGGGTGATATAAATATATGACAAAGATAATAATTATCACGAATGCGAGGGAACTTATTATTGACGTGATAGGACAGTATAGTTTTTGGTTGGAGTTTATGACAAGGATAATAATAATCACAAAGACGATATAGTTCTCATTCGCGTGATAGGACCATATTTCTTTTGTCGGGGTTATGTAAATGAGGGTGATATAAAAATATTACAAAGATAATAATTATCACGAATGCGAGAGAACTTATTATTCACGTGATAGGACACTAGTTTTTGGTTGGAGTATATGACAATAATAATAATAATCACAAAGACGATAGAAGTTCTCATTCGTGTGATAGGAGTGCACCATATTTCTTTTTGTCGGCGTTATGTAAATTTGGGTGATATTGTGACAAGAAAAATAATAATCAAAAAGAAGATAGAAGTTCTCATTCACGTGATAGGACAGTAGTTTTTGGTTGGATTTTATGACAGGGATAATAATAATCACAAAGACGATAGAAGTTCTCATTCGCGTGATAGGACCATATTTCTTTTGTCGGGGTTATGTAAATGAGGGTGATATAAATATATGACAAAGATAATAATTATCACGAATGCGAGGGAACTTATTATTCACGTGATAGGACAGTATAGTTTTTGGTTGGATTTTATGACAAGGATAATAATAATCACAAAGACGATAGAAGTTCTCATTCGCGTGATAGGACCATATTTCTTTTGTCGGGGTTATGTAAATGAGGGTGATATAAATATATGACAAAGATAATAATTATCACGAATGCGAGGGAACTTATTATTCACGTGATAGGACAGTATAGTTTTTGGTTGGAGTTTATGACAAGGATAATAATAATCACAAAGACGATAGAAGTTCTCATTCGCGTGATAGGACCATATTTCTTTTGTCGGGGTTATGTAAATGAGGGTGATATAAAAATATTACAAAGATAATAATTATCACAAATGCGAGAGAACTTATTATTCACGTGATAGGACACTAGTTTTTGGGTGGAGTATATGACAAGAATAATAATAATCACAAAGACGATAGAAGTTCTCATTCGTGTGATAGGAGTGCACCATATTTCTTTTTGTCGGCGTTATGTAAATTTGGGTGATATTATGACAAGAAAAATAATAATCAAAAAGAAGATAGAAGTTCCCATTCACGTGATAGGACAGTAGGTTTTGGTTGGATTTTATGACAAGGATAATAATAATCACAAAGACGATAGAAGTTCTCATTCGCGTGATAGGACCATATTTCTTTTGTCGGGGTTATGTAAATGAGGGTGATATAAATATATGACAAAGATAATAATTATCACGAATGCGAGGGAACTTATTATTCACGTGATAGGACAGTATAGTTTTTGGTTGGAGTTTATGACAAGGATAATAATAATCACAAAGACGATATAGTTCTCATTCGCGTGATAGGACCATATTTCTTTTGTCGGGGTTATGTAAATGAGGGTGATATAAAAATATTACAAAGATAATAATTATCACGAATGCGAGAGAACTTATTATTCACGTGATAGGACACTAGTTTTTGGGTGGAGTATATGACAAGAATAATAATAATCACAAAGACGATAGAAGTTCTCATTCGTGTGATAGGACCATATTTCTTTTTGTCGGAGTTATGTAAATTAGGGGGATATAAATATATATGACAAAGATAATAATTATCACAAAAAAGATAGAAGTTCTCATTCACGTGATTGGACAGTAGTTTTTGGTTGGATTTTATGACAAGGATAATAATAATCACAAAGACGATAGAAGTTTTCATTCGCGTGATAGGACCATATTTCTTTTGTCGGGGTTATGTAAATGAGGATGATATAAATATATGACAAGAATAATAATAATCACAAAGACGATAGAAGTTCTCATTCACGTGATAGGACAGTAGTTTTTGGTTGGATTTTATGACAAGGATAATAATAATCATAAAGACGATAGAAGTTCTCATTCGCGTGATATGACCATATTTTTTTGTCGGGGTTATGTAAATGAGGGTGATATAAATATATATGACAAAGATAATAATTATCACAAAAACGATAGAAGTTCTCATTCATGTGATAGGACCATATTTCTTTTGTCGGGGTTATGTAAATGAGGGTGATATAAATGACAAGAATAATAATAATCACAAAGAAGATAGAAGTTCTCATTCGCGTGATAGGACCATATTTCTTTTGTCGGAGTTATGTAAATGAGGGTGATATAAATATATGACAAGAATAATAATAATCACAAAGACGATAGAAGTTCTCATTCACGTGATAGGACAGTAGTTTTTGGTTGGATTTTATGACAAGGATAATAATAATCATAAAGACGATAGAAGTTCTCATTCGCGTGATAGGACCATATTTCTTTTGTCGGGGTTATGTAAATGAGGGTGATATAAATATATTACAAAGATAATAATTATCACGAATGCGAGAGAACTCATTATTCACGTGATAGGACACTAGTTTTTGGGTGGAGTATATGACAAGAATAATAATAATCACAGAGACGATAGAAGTTCTCATTCGCGTGATAGGACAGTATAGTTTTTGGTTGGAGTTTATGACAAGGATAATAATAATCACAAAGACGATAGAAGTTCTCATTCGCGTGATAGGACCATATTTCTTTTGTCGGGGTTATGTAAATGAGGGTGATGTAAAAATCTTACAAAGATAATAATTATCACGAATGCGAGAGAACTTATTATTTACGTGATAGAACAGTAGTTTTGGGGTGGAGTATATGACAAAGATAATAATTATCACAAAAACGATAGAAGTTCTCATTCACGTGATTGGACAGTAGTTTTTGGTTGGATTTTATGACAAGGATAATACTAATCATAGAGACGTTAGAAGTTCTCATTCATGTGATAGGACCATATTTCTTTTGTCGGGGTTATGTAAATGAGGGTGATATTATGACAAGAAAAATAATAATCAAAAAGAAGATAGAAGTTCTCATTCACGTGATAGGACAGTAGTTTTTGGTTGGATTTTATGACAGGGATAATAATAATCACAAAGACGATAGAAGTTCTCATTCGCGTGATAGGACCATATTTCTTTTGTCGGGGTTATGTAAATGAGGGTGATATAAATATATGACAAAGATAATAATTATCACGAATGCGAGGGAACTTATTATTGACGTGATAGGACAGTATAGTTTTTGGTTGGAGTTTATGACAAGGATAATAATAATCACAAAGACGATATAGTTCTCATTCGCGTGATAGGACCATATTTCTTTTGTCGGGGTTATGTAAATGAGGGTGATATAAAAATATTACAAAGATAATAATTATCACGAATGCGAGAGAACTTATTATTCACGTGATAGGACACTAGTTTTTGGTTGGAGTATATGACAAGAATAATAATAATCACAAAGACGATAGAAGTTCTCATTCGTGTGATAGGAGTGCACCATATTTCTTTTTGTCGGCGTTATGTAAATTTGGGTGATATTGTGACAAGAAAAATAATAATCAAAAAGAAGATAGAAGTTCTCATTCACGTGATAGGACAGTAGTTTTTGGTTGGATTTTATGACAGGGATAATAATAATCACAAAGACGATAGAAGTTCTCATTCGCGTGATAGGACCATACTTCTTTTGTCGGGGTTATGTAAATGAGGGTGATATAAATATATGACAAAGATAATAATTATCACGAATGCGAGGGAACTTATTATTCACGTGATAGGACAGTATAGTTTTTGGTTGGATTTTATGACAAGGATAATAATAATCACAAAGACGATAGAAGTTCTCATTCGCGTGATAGGACCATATTTCTTTTGTCGGGGTTATGTAAATGAGGGTGATATAAATATATGACAAAGATAATAATTATCACGAATGCGAGGGAACTTATTATTCACGTGATAGGACAGTATAGTTTTTGGTTGGAGTTTATGACAAGGATAATAATAATCACAAAGACGATAGAAGTTCTCATTCGCGTGATAGGACCATATTTCTTTTGTCGGGGTTATGTAAATGAGGGTGATATAAAAATATTACAAAGATAATAATTATCACGAATGCGAGAGAACTTATTATTCACGTTATAGGACACTAGTTTTTGGGTGGAGTATATGACAAGAATAATAATAATCACAAAGACGATAGAAGTTCTCATTCGTGTGATAGGAGTGCACCATATTTCTTTTTGTCGGCGTTATGTAAATTTGGGTGATATTATGACAAGAAAAATAATAATCAAAAAGAAGATAGAAGTTCTCATTCACGTGATAGGACAGTAGGTTTTGGTTGGATTTTATGACAAGGATAATAATAATCACAAAGACGATAGAAGTTCTCATTCGCGTGATAGGACCATATTTCTTTTGTCGGGGTTATGTAAATGAGGGTGATATAAATATATGACAAAGATAATAATTATCACGAATGCGAGGGAACTTATTATTCACGTGATAGGACAGTATAGTTTTTGGTTGGAGTTTATGACAAGGATAATAATAATCACAAAGACGATATAGTTCTCATTCGCGTGATAGGACCATATTTCTTTTGTCGGGGTTATGTAAATGAGGGTGATATAAAAATATTACAAAGATAATAATTATCACGAATGCGAGAGAACTTATTATTCACGTGATAGGACACTAGTTTTTGGGTGGAGTATATGACAAGAATAATAATAATCACAAAGACGATAGAAGTTCTCATTCGTGTGATAGGACCATATTTCTTTTTGTCGGAGTTATGTAAATTAGGGGGATATAAATATATATGACAAAGATAATAATTATCACAAAAAAGATAGAAGTTCTCATTCACGTGATTGGACAGTAGTTTTTGGTTGGATTTTATGACAAGGATAATAATAATCACAAAGACGATAGAAGTTTTCATTCGCGTGATAGGACCATATTTCTTTTGTCGGGGTTATGTAAATGAGGATGATATAAATATATGACAAGAATAATAATAATCACAAAGACGATAGAAGTTCTCATTCACGTGATAGGACAGTAGTTTTTGGTTGGATTTTATGACAAGGATAATAATAATCATAAAGACGATAGAAGTTCTCATTCGCGTGATATGACCATATTTTTTTGTCGGGGTTATGTAAATGAGGGTGATATAAATATATATGACAAAGATAATAATTATCACAAAAACGATAGAAGTTCTCATTCATGTGATAGGACCATATTTCTTTTGTCGGGGTTATGTAAATGAGGGTGATATAAATGACAAGAATAATAATAATCACAAAGAAGATAGAAGTTCTCATTCGCGTGATAGGACCATATTTCTTTTGTCGGAGTTATGTAAATGAGGGTGATATAAATATATGACAAGAATAATAATAATCACAAAGACGATAGAAGTTCTCATTCACGTGATAGGACAGTAGTTTTTGGTTGGATTTTATGACAAGGATAATAATAATCATAAAGACGATAGAAGTTCTCATTCGCGTGATATGACCATATTTTTTTGTCGGGGTTATGTAAATGAGGGTGATATAAATATATATGACAAAGATAATAATTATCACAAAAACGATAGAAGTTCTCATTCATGTGATAGGACCATATTTCTTTTGTCGGGGTTATGTAAATGAGGGTGATATGACAAGAATAATAATAATCACAAAGAAGATAGAAGTTCTCATTCACGTGATAGGACTGTAGTTTTTGGTTGGATTTTATGACAAGGATAATACTAATCATAAAGACGATAGAAGTTCTCATTCGCGTTATAGGACCATATTTCTTTTGTCGGGGTTATGTAAATGAGGGTGATATAAAAATATTACAAAGATAATAATTATCACGAATGCGAGAGAACTTATTATTCACGTGATAGGACACTAGTTTTTGGGTGGAGTATATGACAAGAATAATAATAATCACAAAGACGATAGAAGTTCTCATTCGTGTGATAGGACCATATTTCTTTTTGTCGGAGTTATGTAAATTAGGGGGATATAAATATATATGACAAAGATAATAATTATCACAAAAAAGATAGAAGTTCTCATTCACGTGATTGGACAGTAGTTTTTGGTTGGATTTTATGACAAGGATAATAATAATCACAAAGACGATAGAAGTTTTCATTCGCGTGATAGGACCATATTTCTTTTGTCGGGGTTATGTAAATGAGGATGATATAAATATATGACAAGAATAATAATAATCACAAAGACGATAGAAGTTCTCATTCACGTGATAGGACAGTAGTTTTCGGTTGGATTTTATGACAAGGATAATAATAATCATAAAGACGATAGAAGTTCTCATTCGCGTGATATGACCATATTTTTTTGTCGGGGTTATGTAAATGAGGGTGATATAAATATATATGACAAAGATAATAATTATCACAAAAACGATAGAAGTTCTCATTCATGTGATAGGACCATATTTCTTTTGTCGGGGTTATGTAAATGAGAGTGATATAAATGACAAGAATAATAATAATCACAAAGAAGATAGAAGTTCTCATTCGCGTGATAGGACCATATTTCTTTTGTCGGAGTTATGTAAATGAGGGTGATATAAATATATGACAAGAATAATAATAATCACAAAGACGATAGAAGTTCTCATTCACGTGATAGGACAGTAGTTTTTGGTTGGATTTTATGACAAGGATAATAATAATCATAAAGACGATAGAAGTTCTTATTCGCGTGATATGACCATATTTTTTTGTCGGGGTTATGTAAATGAGGGTGATATAAATATATATGACAAAGATAATAATTATCACAAAAACGATAGAAGTTCTCATTCATGTGATAGGACCATATTTCTTTTGTCGGGGTTATGTAAATGAGGGTGATATGACAAGAATAATAATAATCACAAAGAAGATAGAAGTTCTCATTCACGTGATAGGACTGTAGTTTTTGGTTGGATTTTATGACAAGGATAATACTAATCATAAAGACGATAGAAGTTCTCATTCGCGTTATAGGACCATATTTTTTTTGTCGGGGTTATGTAAATGAGGGTGATATAATTATATGACAAAGATAATAATTATCACAAAAACGATAGAAGTTCTCATTCGCGTAATAGGACCATAATTGGTTGTGGTTCATGTAAATGAATATGATAATACAGTACGTTTGGCAAGGATAATAATAATCGTAAAAACGATAGAAGTTCTCATTCACGCGATAGGACCATTGTTGGGGTGTATGTAAATGAGGATCATATAAATATATGACAAAGATAATAATAATCACAAAGACGATAGAAGTTTTCATTCACGTGATAGGACCATAGTTTTTTGATGGGGTTATAATGTAGATGAGGATGAAAGAAAACAAGTCAAACATGCAGTGCAGAGGAGCACAGGCGAAGAGAGGGAGATCGAGAGGGTGCGAGAGGAAGGGAAAGAGGGAACAAGAGAGAGAGAGAGAGTGACAGAGAGAGCCTGGGTCTATATTTCGGAGAGAGAGAGAGAGAGGGTCCATGTGGTGAAAATGATTTTTTTCGAAACTTCCAAGGGTATATGATGAACATTACATCGAACTTCTGTAGGAAAGAGAGAGGGGGTGGGGGACAGAGAGAGATAGAGAGAGAGCGGTATCTGGATAGACATATTTATTGTATTTCTTTCATGTTTATCTGAACGATTATGTGGTCATTCATTTTCAAATTGCTTTCTTTCTGATATTCTTTTCTGAATGCATTTCACGGACATAACAATTGGAAAAAATGATAAGACTTCATGTATCCCGTAGGCCTACTTGAAATTGTCTGTTATAAATGTATATCAAAAAGACTGATCAGTCGAAGCTGAGACTAGATTGAGACGGTTGCGGAGGAGGGTTTACGGGTACGTCAAACCCTAGGTTTATGGTCAAACTCACTCTGCAAGGAGATTATAACTCCCTTGATTTGTGCGATACAATCCTGAACGGTACTTGCTCTCACACAAACGCACACAGATGCTGGTACCATGGAGCTATAAAAAAGACCATGGACCGAAGCCATTCGAATACAGTCGCTTCCCCGCCGTGGAGCGGGGTCAGCGCGGTGTCAAAATTGCTGTTTGTCTTCTGTCCATGTGGCTTGCGCCAGGCGGGGCGAACGTAACACAGTGTTTCAATATCGATTATACCATGAACCATTTACAACAGTAGATGGCGCTAGTATACAACATCATGAGCCGGTTTAAATACAGGCAGCTTGGAACTAATAATTGATTTATTAATTACTGTTTAATTCACTAAAAAAAACAAAAAGTATTTCAGCGGTGGAGATTGGTTAAAGATATTCCTATTGCATCTTGTTATAACATCAAAGAGTTTCAGATGAATTAAATATTTTTACCAAAACTTTGTAATACCTTTAACTATTTTGAAGAAGAAGAAAAAAATGCACATTTTGTTCATGGTGTAAAGAGTCCTAACTGTTCCAAAGAGAATAATTGTAGCTAAAACCTTGTTGGTACCAAAACTGAATTATGTATTGCTTTCACTTCCAGAACCAAACTCGCAAATTATAAAAGACATAAATCGTTCTTTTTATGCATTTATACGGGGGAACAAATCTGACAAAAATCTGTAAAGAACACATGTGTGAACTATACAATAAAGGTGGTGTTTAAACTGAATTCATATTTCTTCATGCCTAATCCCTTAAGATATAATGGATTAGAATATTTAACTGATTCCCAGGGTGCAAAGTAACATTTGTCACATGTTTCATTCGTTCTTTAGCTACACTTTTTCTTGTAACTTTTAGATGGGTTTTGTTTACCTAAAAGATTTGGCAAGCTTGACCCCTATTTTGGAAATAACTTCTCTTTGCTTGGTCCCTTTCTATAATAACCCCAAGTCAATTAGTATATTTTAGGTCTTGGACGAGGGCGGCGGAGTGTCTTTCAGAGTGCATTTGCACCAACAAAAAGGACACTTCTGGATGAAAAAAAGGGAGGCACTTACAAAGGATAAACTGTGAAAGGGATTTTAAAAATACAATATTTAGACATTGGTATATACAATTTACAAGTACAGTGTAATGAATACATAATCAAGGATGATCTTCATCAATTTCTCTTTACGTGGTCCAAGATACTGCTCCAGCACAAACTTTGCAGTTGTGTGTGTGATTAACTGAAGATAACATTACGAGCCAGCGAAGAGAGCGAGCAAACATTTAAGATTTGCCAGGTAACATTGCCACTCATTAGATCTAATCATTTAGATGATTACAAATCATGAGAGTATTTTAAGCACAATCTCATGAGAGATTGAATAAGAAATGTTTTAATTTACTTAATGATATACTATAAATGCAAGCGACCGTAGTAAGCGAGCTGTGGGCAATTTGAAGTAGAAAATTGCTCTCAGTCGCTTTAGATTAGAGGCACATGTCCAGGAGGCTATGATTTCTCAATTTTTCGGGGGAGATGGGGTTTTAAAAACATGTTGTTATAGCACGTATAAATGCTGCACACTGTGTAGGTGACAATGTGATTTATAGGTAAAAATGGGTCCTTATCAAAGGGCAGTCATAAAGAAGGGCAAAGGGACGCTTTTCAAAAATAAAAAGAATCACGCATCATATTTGAATGGGCACTGATTAGAAAGGAAAATATACAAATTTTAAAAAAAGAGGTAATTATCAGATATAAAAAGGGAAATTTGTCAGAGGTGAAAAGGGGCTTTTACATGAAAGGGAAAGGGGCAGTTATTACCAAAGGTAAAGGGACACTTATCAGAAGGGGAAAGGCCACTTATTTTGGGGCTCACGAAACCCCTAATTACTTTTTTTCTTTTCCTGTTCACATAGGATTTTCAAAATTGTGTCCCCTTAATATATATATATATATATACGATATGAAACGATACGTTCAAGCGATTTTTCGAAGCTAGAATCCCAAATATGAATCACAAATAAAAACGCTGATAAAAAACAAGGTCACTGCGGGAAAGCGTTCAAGCGATTTTCCATTAACGCTGATTCTAGCTCATTTCGAGCCCAGCCACTGCGCATCACACTGCGCAGATTGACCCAGGAAGTATAGGTCAACTTCGGCGCGCGCTTTCTGGAATTGTTTACGACCGACTGTCGACTGCTGTTTTGAGCATAGATCGCAATAATAAAACAAAGAATGAGAAGGTGATAGAAGGAAGAAACGAAGAATAACATAAGGAAAGACAGAAAGAGAAAGTCGATAGAATGATTAAAACAAAGAATAACATAAGAGAAAGTGAATGTGATTTAAGGTAGGAACAAAGAATAACGTAAGGAAGGACAGAGAGAGAAAGTGATAGAATGATTAAAACCAAGAAAAACATAAGAGAAGGTGATAGAAGGAAGAAAAAAAGAATAACACAAGGAAAGACAGAAAGAGAAAGTGATAGAATGATTAAAACAGAGAATAACAAAAGAGAAAGTGATAGAAGGAAGAAACAAGGAATAACACAAGGAAAGACAGAAAGAGAAAGTCGATAGAATGATTAAAACAAAGAATAACATAAGAGAAAGTGATAGAATGATGAAAACAAAGAATAACATAATGGAAGGTGATGGAAGGAAGAAACAAAGCATAACACAAATAAAGACAGAAAGAGAAAGTGATAGAATGATTAAAACAAAGAATAACATAATAGAAGGGGATAGAAGGAAGAATCAAAGAATAACATAAGGAAAGATAGAAAGAGAAAGTGATATAATGATTAAAACAAATATTAACATAAGAGAAAGTGATAGAATGAGGAAAACAAAGAATAACATAAGAGAAGGGGATATAAGGTAGAAACAAAGAATAACATAATGAAAGACAAAAAGAGAATTTGATATAAGGAAGAAACAAAGAATAACATGAGGAAGGACAGAAAGAGATCGTGATAGAATGATGAAAACAAAGAATAACATAAGAGAAGGTGATAGAAGGAAGAATCAAAGAATAACATAAGGAAAGACAGAAAGAGAGAGCGACAAAATGATTAAATAACATAAGAGAAAGTGAATGTGATATAAGGAAGGAACAAAGAATAACATAAGGAAGGACAGAAAGAGAAAATGATAGAATGATTAAAACCCAAGAAAAACACAAGAGAAGGTGATAGAAGGAAGAAACAAAGAATAACACAAGGAAAGACAGAAAGAGAAAGTGATAGAATGATTAAAACAAAGAATAACATAAGAGAAAGTAATAGAAGGAAGAAACAAAGAATAACATAAGAGAAATTGATAGAATTATAAAAACAAAGAATAACATAAGAGAAGGTGATAGAAGGAAGAAACAAAGAATAACATAAGGAAAGACAGAAAGAGAAAATGTTAGAATGATTAAAACAAAGAACTACATAAGAAAAGGTGATAGAAGGAAAAAACAAAGAATAACATAAGAATAGAATGAAGAAACAAAGAATAACATAAGGAAAGACAGAAAGAGAAAATGATAGAATGATTAAAACAAAGAATAACATAAGAGAAAGTGATAGAATTATAAAACCAAAGAATGACATAAGAAAAGGTGATAGAAGGAAGAAACAAAGTATAACAAAAGAGAAAGTGATAGATTCACAAAAAACAAAGAATAACATAAGAATAGAAGGAAGAAACAAAGAATAATATAAGAATAGAAGGAAGAAACAAAGAATGACATAAGGAAAGACAGAAAGAGAAAATGAAAGAAGGAAAACAAGGAATAACATAACGGAACAGGCCACGATAAAGAGCATAGTATAGTGAACGCTAATGTAGAGCCGTTTTATTGCTTTGTGACGAATTACATTCACCTAAAATGTAATTGAAATGTAATAATATAGTTGGGAGAATTAAGGAATTGATCAGATCAGCTCTAATCATTTCATATTTGTGTTTTTAAACACGTTTATTTTTACGACCGACGAAAAAATCGCTTGAACGGAACGTGTTTTAAACTAAACGTCTTTAGATATCGTGATTCTAGGGTGAAAAAGTGTCGATTAAACGCACCCCTAGACTTCGCTTTGCTTGTTGTATGATAAAGCTTAGTATCACTTGTGATTCGGATTTGTATTATGGAAATAAGAAAGAACCTATACTGCTTGGTATTAAGACTGTTTTCCTTTTTAATTTAGTAAAAAGTGTGCACCAAATCAAGCAATTTATGCATCAATTTAAACAACAAAATCTTCAACTTCTGAGGTGGCACACCCCCCCCCCCCCCTCAGACACCCCCTAAGTTCTTGTTCCTGTTAGTGGCAAAATCAATTTAAAAAATATCTTTAACTACTGAGGGGGCACATCACCCCTTCAGACACCCCCTGTGTTTTTGTTCCTGTTACTGTGTTAGTTAAACCATGGACTTAATACGGATGGACATTCAACGTGATTCTTTCTTTGATCCAATCATAGTCGCCGCCTTCTGATTATGTGCATCTTAATGAGAACATTCAGCTGTTTTAACAATAACAACTGCGTAAGCATTTTCGGTCATTGACAAAGGAGCAGTTTCCCTCTCTTGGGTTTTGTTTGGATGGTGTGCTCTGTAAGAGTGTGTCTTAAATAAAAGCATCCTCAATGGGGAGCAGCAAAGTTGAAAAGGAGACGATTTTGGTGATATGAAATGTATTATTACTGATTCGCAAACTTTCGCACACACCTATGACCTTATAAAACAATTAGAAGGCCATGATCTGAATCAGCCCTGTGCGTTGTAACTCTGGAATATTATGAGGAAATAGGGGGAAACGGGATTTTAAATCACAACCCATTCAACTATAAACTCTATCTAGTATTATAGTATTAATGACTGCTTTGAGAGAAATAGTTGTTTTTATACGCTCAAGGGAAGGTTAGAATAGTGCTATTGCCCGAGGCGTGCCGAGGGCTATAGCCCAATTGTAACCTTCCCGAGAGCGTATAAAAACAACTATTTCTCGAATATTAAAGCAGTCATTAATACTTTTATATGCCGAAAACAAAAGAGTCAACTAATGACACCACCTTGGCCTTTCTCTAGTTTATCTGCACGGTTGTTTTTTATGAGTGTATCTTTGAGAGTAGACTCGATCTAGATTCTAGTCTAAGCAAGATATTTTTATAATTTTGGGGGTGGGCCGGCCCTGTGGGGAAATAGGAGAAGAACCTGCCTCTTCATATGACACCTAACTTATTGAGTATCACCTTCAGGATCACAACAGATAAAGGTTTGCATCTCGAATTGAAAAAAAAAACTTGACTTTTTTTTTTGCATGGTCGCGCAATGCACGTAGACTGCATAGAGACTGCATTGCGTACAATCTCTATGGGAATAATTTTAGTACACAACATCGGGTGCGCGATCAGACACACTGACTACTAGTAGACTACTAGATCAGGGAGGTGAAAGAACAGGAGGCGAAACTCTTGTAATTTATTCAAACGCATTCTTGAGTTCTAAAGCGTAACAATGGGATGTGTAACATTCCACTTGGCTTTGAAGTTCCATGCTCCGAACCGCGCTTCCACTGCGGGGAATTTCGGAAGCCAGGCACCAGTTTTACATTTATTACAAAATATTAAATTACCGGCAAAATTACAGTGTAAATTAAAAACTTTATATGGGAATTTTATTGGGAATAGTGCATCAAACAAATTTTCAAATTTAGAACTCCGTCCTGCCTTTAAATTGTGTGCCAGAGTTGGTAAAAGAAAAATTACGTCCTGTCAAAAACTCAATATTTTAGGATGATGCGCTAATTTGTGCATGCTTTAATGTCCCGTTATTTGATCCATGATTTACAATCTTCAATAACATTAAGTTTGCTAATGCGTGTTTTCGCGTGTTTTTTGTATTTTTCAAGTTTAAAAAAGAATGAAATTACACAAGTTTGTGTTCGCTTGTTCTACTCTTTACACATTCAACAATGGATGAAAAATCATTGGAAGGGACAGCGAACAGTTGCTGTGATACCATTTTCTGATGTAGGAATTCTAAATCCTAAAATTTCATGCGCTCTTTTATCTCACCACCTGGTCAACAGCTGCAGATTAGCGCATAACTTTCCGGCGGCTTGGAGCATGGGGTCAAAGGAGAACGGCTTGATTCAGGTCCTTCTCTATCACGTCCCTGACTAGATCTATTTTCGTCTACGTCTTTGCTGGTACTCAATAGGGACTTTTAGAATGAGTGGACGAGAACACGACGAACGCCGACTGATCATGCGTGTCAACGTACTTAACTGCCCATGTTGACTACAATTAGAAATCTTTTAGATTGCACTCGACGATATACATGCATGCAGGAAGTAACATTATGAACATCACGGACAAAGAAAGAGGACAAAATATACAGTTCCTCATTCTACCCTCAACAAAAGAACATCCCTTCACTGCTATTATGTAAAAATGTGTAGAACAGGTGAATATGCATGTGACACCTGTTCTACACATTTTTACATAATAGCAGGGAAGGGATGTTCCTTTGTCTACCTGAGGAACTGTATTTTGTATGCGCACGCGGCATACTAGTACCTTGAGCATGTAAAGGCGCTATATAAATATCAATATGTATGTATGTACTAGATTTAGGAAAATCAAGGTTGACGCATTCTCGATCGCCGACTGAGACGTCGTAACGCATGCGCAGTGCCTTAAAATGACGTGACACGTTGCAGTCAAAGCTGTCAACGTGCAAATCTAAAAGTCCCTATTATCAGCAACTAAGCGAACATGTTTATGGATAATTTCACGTACCCTTTTTGTTGTTCTTGCTGTCAGCGAGTCTTGCATTTGATAAGTTGAAATCTTGGGAGATTTTCTTTAGCCATTTTTGTCTTGTTTGGAATTGTCTTGTCTTGTATGAAAATACCGACCAATTCTTCGCACACGTACTGTATCCTCGATCGCTCAAACCATTTTTTAACATGTAAAACCTATGGGTAACCATGGAGACTGAACTATTTTCCCGGTAACCATGGTTACTGGGATTTTAGAACTATTTTAACCATGGTTACTGGGAATTTTACAGAAATAGTTAAAGTTTATGAATGCAATTTCGACCAATCAGATGGCTGGATTTCTTAAGTGAGGTATATAAATCAACATGTTTTTCAAAATAAAATACAGTACACGGAACAACATTTTCCGATTATAAGCCATGATCTGTATCAGCCCTGTGCGTTGTAACTCTGGAATATTATGAGGAAATAGGGGGAAACAGGATTTTAAATCACAACCAAAAAATCCAAAAATAACCTCTATCTGGTAATATCAACATGTTTTTCCCAAAAAAATACATGTACAGTACACGGAACAACAATTTCCGATTATAAGCCAGAACTGCACATCTATTTTCCATGATTAAGGCGAGTAATTATCTTCTGCGCATGTAGATTAACATGTGTAAAATTACTATCTTGATTCTGTCCCGGCTTTTTGCGACCATGATTAGACCAAAGGGAAGAAACATGTACGGATGTAATTTTTGGTACAGGGCTTCCCTAGGACCTTCTGAACATTGTGAGGGTTGGAGCCCCACCAAAATAATTACAAAGGTGCGATTTGGGTCGGGGGCGTTGTCCCAAAGCCCCCAAATAAGAAATAAAGTAAAATAACATTGATTTGTTGTTGTAAAAATGCAATTTTGGGTACAATGATTCCTTATGACCTTCTGAACGATGTGAGGGTAGGAGCCCCCGGCATTATATTCATATATGTGTGAATGGGGGTGGGGTGTCGTGCCAGAGCCCCCATGTTATATATAATGTAAGATCACATTGGTTTGTGGTTAAACGACCGCCTGTATTTGGTACAGGGCTCTCTTAGGACCTACTGAACGATATTAAGGAAGGAGCCCCTGGAAAAACATTCACATAAGTGTGAAGGGAGCAGGAGTGTTGTACCAGAGCATTCCCCCCCCCCCACACACACAATGTCGTTAATTTGTTTAACCTGAATAGTTTGCATACTCTGGGGGTAGAATGTTGTGAATTTCCAGTAAATAGTCCTATCCCAAATATCGACAAAACACGGTCATACAGCAAATTAAGGTAAAGGGGTGAAGCCTCGCAAACTGATCTACATGGCAATGCCACTGTATTTTTACATTTTAAACATTGGAATGTGATACTAAATCAGTACCTTTTCTATTTGACATGGATTTAAGAAAATAAGAAATAATTCATAATTCATTATGCATTCGGAAGGGTTGGTTTATACAGCTATAAAAGCCCTCCTCCTAACACTCGTTGCACCATTTAATGTCCAACCAATCGAAGGCATGAACCCTTCATGACCCCTCGCCTGTAATTCAACAGTTTGCATCAAGAGGTTTTCATGCCAAGTACAGACCCCAAGGATGAACTATCATCCAAGGAGTGGAGAGATCACATGCTGAAGAAGAGCCCTACTTTCATGTTCTCGGACCAGATCATGAAATTTGAAGCCCTCATATTCATCTTCATCAGAGCTCACAGAGAGAAAAACTTCTCACTGTATGTGAAGGTCCTTCGCATTGGACCATGTGCACTATTCCAGGTGGACGCCTTTCCACATTTGAGATATGAAGTCTTTACCAGCCACTGTCAAGATGGAGTTTGATCAACACTCACACTGGTTTTTTCTCCAAAACATCAAACGAGCTTTCTTCGATTCATTTTGAAAAGGCCCATGAGCAAGAGAACAAGATTGTGAAGGTGCAGGTGGCGCTATTGGACTTCCGGAAAACCCTGCTGCTCTCTCGACCAGAAATGGCTAGAATGCTGAAAGAGTTTGAGGAAGAATACTTCACGGAAGATGATATGGAGAATCCTAAGATCTTCCAGCACCATGAGCAAGGTCTCTCATCACAGAAATCGTTCCAAAAACAATCAATGCCCTTTCTACAAGCATCAGGCAAACGGGTAGTCCATTTTCGGATGAGTTTAATGATCTGGTAACGCTTGACAGTTGCAAATGCACAGACAGAGCCGTAATTGCTACCACAGTCCACACTCTGGAGGAGACTAGAAGGAAAGAGTACCAAGAGTTTTTCAAGACTGTGTTTGATGAGCGCACCCACTCAATCCACGATCCAATCAAGAGAAGTTCACTGGCTCTCTTCAGAAATTCACACTGCAAGATAGTTTAGAAGAAAAACAAGAAGATCAAAGTGTTTCATAACAATGTAGCACTATTTGGCCAACTCTACATCGCTCTTCTCTCTCAGACTTCGGTACTGATCTTCATCTACCAGGTACAAAGTCTGACCTGCTGCATTGCCTTGAGCAGCCTGACCAACCAGAGCCACCATCAGCATATTGCTGTAAAGTCTTTGATGGAGCTGTCATCGTCCACTGTCTGCCTGTTATCGGCATCAGTACTTTGATGGGTACGCCAACGAAGTCTACCTTCCATACCTCGAGAAGCAACTGCAGACTACCTGATTAGATCGTGTACGTCTATGGGTACACCTAATACATTCCAGACAGTTAGAAAGTCAAAGTCTACCCATGAAAAGAGAGGAACTGGCATCCATAGGAAAGTGGCTTGATGTTGTAGTCATCCGTGTCGGCAAATTCTATGATCTCCTCAAGACTCAACCATTAACTGACATCTGGATGGCATACGGTATGGGGAAGAAATACAGATACTTCCACATCAATGTCATCTGTGGGAGTTTTGGAGAGCCAATGTCACAAGCACTTCCAGTGTTACACTCATATTCGGGTTGCGACACGACACCAGTATTTCATGGCACGGGAAAGAAGTTAGTCTGGCAGGCATGAAATGTGTACGATGATGCCACAGAGACATTTTGCTTATCTAGCCAAGCATCCCTTTTAGGAGATTACCGTTGACTCTGAGCCTTTCCAGGTTCTTGAAAGACAAATCGAGTCCATCAAACTCCATCAAAGAGACAATAAGAAAGCCTCCAGTACGACGCCCCGCTCCGAAATCACAACCTCCAACCCTAATATCGTTCAGTAATTCCTTAAAAGCCCAGTACCAAATATGGCATGTGTACAACACCAAATCCATGTAATTTTAAATGAATTTCTTTTCAGTAGTATTCAGTATTCAGGTTAAAAAAATCAATGGGATTATGCACTGTATATGATGTGGGGGTTCCGGAACAACGCCCCTGCCCCTTCACTCTTAAGTGAATGTTTTTAGGGTCTCCTTCCTTAATGTCGTTCAGTAGGTCCTAACCTAAGAGAGCCCTTAACCAAAAACAGAAGGTCGTATAAACACATACCCATGGCACTATATACGCCCCGCCCCCATTCACACATATATGAATATAATGCCCCGGGCTCCTACCCTTACATCGTTCAGAAGGTCATAAGGAATCCCTGTACCCAAACTTGCATTTGCACAACAAATTAATGTTATTTTACTTTATTTCTTATTTGGGGGCTTTGGGACGACGCCCCCGCCCCAAATCGCACCTTTATAAATATTTTGGTGGAGCTCCAACCCTCACAATGTTCAGAAGGCCCTAAGGAAACCCTGTACCATAAATTGCATTCGTACAACAACAAATCAATGTTATTTTACCTTACTTCTTATTTGGGGGCTCCGGAACGACGCCCCCGCCCACCACGCCTTTACATGCAAGTTTTGCAGGGGGCTTCTATCCTAATATTGTTCTGTATGTCCTTAGGAAGCCCTGTACCAAAAATTACATTTATACAACAACAAAATTAATGTTATTTCACCTTATTTCTTATTTGGGGGCTCCGGAACGACGCCCCCGCCCACCACACCTCTATTTGAAATATTTGCCGGGGGCTCCTACTCTAATATCATTTAGTAGGTCCTAAGAAAGCCTTGTACTAAAAATGGCGCTTGTATCCGGCCGGTAACGATAATTTCACTAAGCCACCTGACTATTGTACCGATCTACCAACGAGTTATAAAGATCTTCTAACGAGTGATAAGGGTTTTCAACGATTCATATGCGATCAAGGGGCGGTAAATGCATCATTTTGGCCAGGGGCGGCCAAGCGAAATCCGAAGTTTGAGGGAGGAGGGGGCAACAAGAAAAAATGGCACTTCAAAGGGAAATCTCAAAGCGAAAATAAACAATGTTTAAGACATTGTTATATACCCTTACATTGTGATTACATTATCAGGGATGATGTCAATATTTGCTTCACTTTATACACAGTATGAGACAATGTTTAAAGGTAAAGACCAGTAATGGTCATGCGATTGCATTGTGAAAGAAACGTTGTGGAATCGTTCAGAAAAGGTTGATCATCTAGCATCTAGCATCTGCAAGGTTCTGGAATCATCAAAATGATAAGAAATTTGGCCCATTCTTCGTAAAGTTACAAGCACTATACACAGAAAGATGTATATGAGACTACCCTATATCTCTCACACGACCATGAGAGAAACAAATTTACCAAATATATGAATTAGTAGGCGGTTTCCCGGCAAATTTTTTATCATCATGTATTAGTCAAAACATATTCTTTCACATGATTGGTAATGAGAGCTTCCATTTCATTTTTTGAAATTGGGGCGTTTCCAATACTGGTCTTTACCTTTAAGCATCATACTTTGCAGTTGAGTGTAATGGTCCTCAAAGCAAGGAATTGTTTTTAAAGATTTGTGAGGTCGCAGTGTGAAAAATTACATCTTATAAATAGTAAAAGTCCCAATCCTGATGGGTTATATGCCGATTTTTGTTATAACAGAAGACTGAAAAACCTTTGATAAGTAACATAAGTATATCATCTATGAATGCGAGCGAGCGAGTTTTAGGAGGAGGTGCTGTTAGTCGCTTGAAATTAGGGGCGCGTTTAATGATGAGAGGAAAGGGGACACTTCTCAAAAAAGAAAAGGAGCTCATTTCAAAGTACAAAGAGTAATTACTAGAGGTGAAAAATGAGGCACTTACACCTTCTAAAAGAGGCACTCACCAGGGATGAAAAAGGCACTTATGAAAATAGGAAATGGGCATTTGTCGACGGAAAATGGGACACCATCTGATTTTGATAGGGCCATTTATAAGAGGTGAAAAGAGGCATTTATAAAAAGGGATAGGTCCCTAATTAGAAAGGGGAAAGGGAACGTGGGAAATATAAGGTGCGCGTATCCGAGTTAAAAAAGGAGGTAGTTATTAACAGGGGAAGGGGCAATTCTTAGAAAGGAAAAAGGGCACTTGTCAAATTAAAAGTGGCACATCTCAAAATTGAATTAGGCAAATTATCAGAGGTGAAGGGGGCAATTATCAAAAGTGAAAAGGGGCACATATTGCCAAGGAAAATGGGAACTTGTCGAAGGAAAAGGGGCACTTGTCAAATAAAAGGGCACTTATAAGAGGTGAAAATAATAATAACAATAATATTTAATTTTTATGTAGCGCTTATTATTCTTAAAGGGGTAGGGGCACTTCTACAAATTAATAGGGGCACTAGTCAAAGATAAAGGGGCACTTTCCTATGTAAAAAGGGCACATTTCGAGTACTAGAAAAGTTGGGGCACTGTGCCCCATGCACCCCTCCGTGCTCTCCTGCCCCCCGGAGAGGGCTGCCTCTGATTTTGGCGCTCTCCAAAATAAAGATGGATGCCAGAAGCATATTTGCTCGATATGTTTGGAGGAAAAACAGGCCTTGATCCTCTGCACAAGGCCAGCTGACGTATCATGGTGCGCTCGTCATGCTCGTTATGATCGCCCTGCACTCTGCATGCTCATACGAAAATTAGCCGTACATGTAAGTCCCTGTACTCGATCTAAAATCACGTTAATATCGTAGGCAACTCGGCATGATACGCAGCACGATGGTCGTGCTCCTATACTCCACTCTTGGAAACTCGAATAGCACTCGCGTATACATACGAGTTGCTATGAGTTATGAAGAGTGCAGTGGAAGCATATTACGAGTATTGCGAGTATATTACGAGTGTAAGCAAGTTCACCTCGAGTTACAACGAGTAGTGACAAATTTGAACATGTTCTGGTCCCATATGTATAATGCGACACATTTTTCACTTTACTATATGGTAAGGATATTCTATTCCTTGATACCAATGATATTGATTCCTGTGTGCACTTAAAGTAGATGATAATTAGGTGTGACCTTTGACCTCTCGCCATATATGAGCCCATTTGATGGGCTCATATATGGCGAGAGGTCAAAGGTCACACCTAATTATATGTGCAAACAAATGTTAGTGCAACATATTTAGATCTTGTACCTGTGTGCACGTGGTGAAGTATAGATGACCTGATAAGATTTCAGGATTCAAAATGTTACAGAGATAATTGCTAAAATCATTTTGAGTACGTACGTCTTTGGATGCGTTAGACAGATTTACGTCAAACGTTTGACTACATGTATGCACTATTAGGAGAACTATGAAATATGAATGCCCATGGAGGATGGCACATCTAAGTAGTTTATGTTGTTACATTTTATGATCTGACAAAAGGCAGAAATATATTTCTCGAGGGTCTGTGTGCAGTCGAATTGGTCTAGTTGAATATTCCAACTTATCAATGTGGACTACTCAACTATCTTGGTCAATTTTATATGAATGGTATTCCACTTTGTCAAGAAGTTGTTGGAATACTCAATATTCTGTCTTGTAATTCTAGGACAATTAGAACTACCCTCAAATTGCCCCAGTCAAATTTTGCCTTCAGAGTTATTGCCCGAAAAATACCCCCTGAAGATTGCCCCCATTGGACAAATACCCACTAAGGTAACTACCCATAGGACAATTTCCAAAACACAACCATATGCCAGGGGTGGCTCACCTTTATGCTCTCCATGTTTTCACGGCCAGATGATAAAGATGAATAATAAAAGCAATTCGATTGAGAATGTGATGCTATGCAGGGTGGATTGTAAGTACACAATATTAACTTCAAGCATAAGTAGTCCCAATGTGTACTAATAATTGTCCTAGGAGGTATTTGTATGGCCAAGAGGGCAGGGGGGTAGTTCTGATAAATTTGAAATTCGTCATTCAGATTTTTAGCAAATGCTTAGCCTTAATCCCATTATTGTACAGACACAGGCAAAGTTTCTTCAATCTTCCCTTCTTGAATACCAGTTGGTGTGATTAGAGTTTTCGAACTTGCTTTTAATTTTTTTAATATCTTTTTAAAGCAAGTGCTGAATTCTGAAATCTTCAATTATTTGATGTTGTTCCATCTTGATATCGTTTGAGAAACAAGCATTAAAGATACTCTGTAACTATATTTCCACTTAAAAAAACTCCAATAGAATGGGTGAAGCGCATCCGCTGAATCGCATGTGAAAGTTCCATTTTAAACAAATTATGTTTGAACCGTTCATCTATCCCAAAATCATTGTGCCATATGATTTTACGCACTCAGTGCATGCTTCATTATTCATTATTCATTCATGGATATCTTCATACAAATATTGTTGAAAACAACAACTGATTTCATGTCTCTGTAGCCATAAGCAATGCTCAAAGACACAGGAAAACCGTGGTCTTTCAAGTCGACTTTTGCGGATTTTTGCAGAGTACCCTTTGCATAATATGAATTATTGTTGAGTGTAGCTGAATAAGATTTGTCTTACTTAAATTTTCATTTCTTTAAAAGGCTAGAGCTTTAAAGCAATGGTGAATTTCCATATTGTAAAATAAGTTAACAGTACATTATTATGGGATTTCACTGTTCTTTGTTCGAAAATAATCTCAAATTAAATTTATATTACCAGTTGCCTTCTTCAAATTGGAGCAGATATGTGTAAAGGTTGTCTCATTGTTGTCTCACCTAAGTTTAACCAACATCATGTGACTCAACACATGGTTAACCAACAGTGGTTAAAACTGTAACCAAGAACCCACCTAAGTTTAACCAACATCATGTGACTCAACACATGGTTAACCAACAGTGGTTAAAACTGTAACCAAGAACCCACCTAAGTTTAACCAACATCATGTGAATCAAAACATGGTTAACCAACAGTGGTTAAAACCGTAACCAACAACCAACGTAATTTTAACCAACATCATGTGAATCAAAACATGGTTAACCAACAGTGGTTAAAACTGTAACCAAGAACCCACCTAAGTTTAACCAACATCATGTGACTCAACACATGGTTAACCAACAGTGGTTAAAACTGTAACCAAGAACCCACCTAAGTTTAACCAACATCATGTGAATCAAAACAGAATTAACCTACAATGGTTACAATTTTAACCAACGACCCATGTAAGTTTAACCAACATCATGTGAAATAGCCCTGAACAAAGCATAAATAACCGACAAAAGGTTAAAGTTTTAATCAACAAATGGTTAAAGTTTGATCAACACCATTTTAACTAACATTGAGCAAAAAATTAACCAATAAACGTCAACAAAATTTAATCAACCACAGGTTAAAGTTTAACCAACAGTTGAGTGATTCATATAGTAATCCGTGGTTGATTAAAATTTTAACCAACTTGATTAAAAAAGTTAATACTTTTTCTAACAGTGTAGTGCATCAACCAATTTTTTTCAAATTTAGTAATCTGCCCTTCCTATAATTTGTGTGCCAGAGTAATTTTCTGAACACGAAACAACTTTTTTTGTGAATCTTCCAAACCAACCGTATAATTAACTGCTTAATTTTTTCATATTTTGGGGGCGTACTACATTTAATATTTGGTTATGAACTCATCATAACACATTTTTGGTAAGATAACTGCCAATATCTTTCAAAATTCAAGATGAGATGTGAATTTGGTGTAGGTCTCCGTTTTCAAGTCACTTCCTTTTTTGTTTGGGTATATACAAACTACATGGCAAGTAAATAACACTACCAAACAGACAAATTTGAGAACTTTACATGGACATAAAGAACATTTTTTCTTCACTATGTTCTGAACTGTTATGCTTTTGATTTCCTCACATTCATTGAAACACAACCGCCTCCTAAAACCTAATGTACAAACCCACATCCACAAACACAAGCACACAATAAATCACAATAACAAAGTCTTCTAAACTGAGGTGAAAATGGACACTTTCTCATACCTTAAAATATATCATATTAAATACAGTATGAACTACTCACTTTATTTGTACGATGAATCAGTAGGCCTCTAAGTGCAGGTAAATGACGTCATTAACTGCCTTTTGTTTAGGTACAAGATGAGCTGTTTCGATCTAAAGATACCTGAGTAATAAATGAATTATAAACAACTGGTTATGATTAAAAATGATGTTGTCCGTAATAATATGCCGTGTACGAAAACCCTGCTCAACGCGTACGACGTTCTATAAATGGTTCAAACTGGTGTAAAGTGTGAGAATGTCATTGTGCTTGCACATGGGCAGGTGCCTTTTGCTGAATTAAGCACCACTCCCCAACCACTCCTTGTTACACTGCAGTATATATAGTTGTAAAATAAGTATTTAATTGGCAACGCGCCGTCAACGCAAAGTCAGGGGGCTAGGTAACCAGAGAAAAATGGACGGCACACCTCAGCAGAAAGAGAATAGTGGTAGTCCTGTAGACGTTTTTCAGACCTGGAAAAGTTGATAAGTACAATGTTTTTTTTATTGATTTGTGTTCTAGATGGGTATTGAAGTAAATTCAGCTTGGTTGCCAGCTTGGCAACCTTGGCAACTTCTTGAATAGCCATATTAGCATAATCATCTAATTAGCATATGTGCAATTTGTAATAATGTTGCTAATCTCAATCCAGGAAGCCTGAAAACATGGGTAATACGACTTTTCAAGGGTTTTATATGACAAGGAATTCATTTATGACACCAGTTTTTATTTTTAAGTAATGCAATTGTCTTAAATAGCATAATTAGCATAATATGTACATATAGACCAGTGGCGGATCCAGGGGGGGGGGGTCCCGGGGGGCCCGGGCCCCCCCCCCCCCCCTTGAGAAAAAAAATCATGTAAAATCACGTGATTTTTACCTTTTTGGGGGGTTGGGGCCCCCCCCCCTGGCGCTCAAGGGGGGGGGGGTGCGAATTGAAATTTTTTTGAGGATCAAAAAAAAAAATGTGCTCACTGAGCGAATTTTTGGCCGGCGCGTTTTTCAAATTTTCGGGAGCAAAAAAAAAAAAAAAAAAAAAAAAAAAAAAAATGTGCACTGTACCCCCCCCCCCCCCCCCCCCCCCCCCACTGAGCGACTTTTCGGCCGGCGCGATTTTCAAATTTTCGGGAGCAAAAAAACAAAAAAAAGTTGGGCCCCCTCCCCTAAGAAATCCTGGATCCGCGCCTGATATAGACTTCATTGTCATTGTTTATCTATAAAGCCTAAAATTTGTGCAATGCAACATTGTAAATCACTTTTGAAAGATTAATCATTTATTCATGAGAAGATACTCCATTTTTATGTAGTATAATTAGCATAATCATCTAATAAGCATATATGTACAGTATGTACATGTAATAATGTTGCTAATCTTAATCTAGTAAGCCAGAAAACATGGATAATGTGACTTTTCAAGGATTTTCCATGACGAGGAATTCGTTTATGACACCAGTATTTATTTTTGAGTAATGCAATTGTCTTAAATAGCATGATGAGCTAATTAGCATATGTACGATATATGGACTTTATTGTCATTGTTTATCTATAAAGCCTAAAAATGGTGCAATGCAACATTGTAAATGACCTTTTGAAAGACTACACATGAATTCATTAGAAGATATTCCATGTAGATTTCGTATAATTAGCCTAATTAGCATAATAATCTAATTAGCATATATGTGCAATATGTAATAATGTTGAGGGATAGTATAGGCCTACAGATGCAGGTATAAGCTTTGTCCATTTGTTTGGATATATTACTTGTAAAATTCTATTCAAGATGTGTAATGGTGATTTAATCAAAATAATGTTGCTTTCCCTTGTTGGCAATATTCACATATTCTTCTGATTCGATCCCGTATGAGCTGGGTGAGGACTTTATCGATGAGAGTGAAAGCCTCGGATCTGATGGCAAGAAAAAGTCCAAAAAAAGTAACTTATACATCAGAAGTCGATAAAAGAGCTAGTCACAAATCACCATGCAATATGAATGATTCTACATTAATTTGCATGGGCTGAGGAAATAATGGGGCCCCCATTTTCCCTGTACATGCGTCCCTCTAAAAAAATATAATATCCTGTGTAATAGGGTCATTTGGTCAATCCACTCGCGTTACATAATCGTCATATACCTGCAAGGGGGGAAGGGTCATCATTTTTCAGCAATTATGATTCATTATTTTTCCCTTTCCATGACATGTTGCAATGAAAATGGTGCCTGTGGAAATTAAAAACATTTTTTTGGCATATTTGTTTGCATTATAAGATTGATTTCATCATCTTCCTCTGCTTCTTTTTTGTGTTTATTTTTTAGACAATATAAGATAATATATATCAGTTTGTTTTTTGTTTTTTAATAGATTGATTTGAATTTATTCCATTTCATATACCGGTAGGCCTATCAATTGTTTGCACAATAAAGAAGATTATGTAATGAAACAGGAACCTACTGAAAAGCATAGCTTGTTTTTGTAGGTTCATATGAACATAATTTTCATAAATCATTTTAAAGTGTCTTAATAATCACAGTAAAATAGATATAATATAATAACATATTTTCATAAACTTTTAAAGTGTCTAATAATTGAAATATATAGAAAAAGAACATAATTACAAAACGGGACACAAAGGACAGGAAATGTCGTTCTGATTTTCGAGCGCACACGGATGCACTTTTTCACACACATAGTATTTTAAAGATAACAATTGTATACAGTTATAATCTGGGAATATTTATGTATAATTTAGATAGAAATGAACTGCCAAATGTTTTTTATTCAATGTTTACAGAGAATGTCAGTATTCATCATTATCCTACTCGGTCTGCCGGGCTTTTTCATTTACCAAAACCAAGAACTTTGCTCTCAAATAAATCATTTGTATTTTCAGGCTCAAAACTTTGGAACTCTCTTTCAGATCCAGTTAGAGATAAAGCCACATATTATAGTTTTAGTAGAAGGTTCAAAGATAATTTAATGGGTACAGTTATAAAATATAACTGGGGTCATGGGTTTCAATTTCCTGAAATACACAAATTATTTGATAATTGCCCCTATTAAAATTTAAGAGATGCTTGTTTTACTTTAATAATAGCCCCTCTAATTCTCATAATAACCGCTTTTCATCGCCGATAAGTACCCCGTTCAATTTATCATTTGCCTCTTTTTCTTTTAAATAAGAGCCACTCCCCCCCCCCCCCCCCATTTTTTATAAAATTTTGATTTAACCTCCGATAAATGCCCCTATTCAAATTTGATTGGTGCCCCTTTTCTTTCAACAAATGCACATTTTTCTTTATTATAAATGCCCCTTTTTCATTCTCCTAAGTGCCCCTTTTAATATTTGGTCAGTGCCCCTTTTTAGGTGCGATAAGTGCCCCTTTTCACCTCTGATAATTTACCTTTTAACAATGATCCATTTCCCTTGTCCTTTCTAATAAGGGATCTATCCCCTTTTTACCTCTAATAAATGTCCCTATCAAAAAATCATGGTGCCCCATTTCCGTCGACAAATGCCCATTTCCCATTCTCATACGTCCCTTTTTCATTCCTGTGAGTGCCTCTTTTTAGGTGTTAGAAGTGCCCCATTTTCACCTCTGATAATTACCATTTGTACTTTGACCCGTGCTTTTTTCCTTAGTCTAATAAGTGTCTTTTCCCTTTTGGTAAGTGTCCCCTTTTCCTCTCATCATTAAACGTGCCCCAAATTTAAAGCGACTAAATTGAATTTCCCCAAAAGATCGCTTGCTCGCCTTTGTAGATGATATAATTATGTGACTTATCATAGGACTTTTCAGTCTTCCGTTATGAGAATGTGCTTATAACCCCATCAGGATTGGGTTTTTTCCTCTTTAAAATATGTAATTTTTCGCACTGCGACCTCACAAATCTTAAAATTTTACCTCGCTTGCTTCGCTCGCTCGAATATGAATATTCAGACCATCACACCCAACTGCAAAGTATGATGCTTAAGCAAATATCTTGTATAACGTATCAAGAGAACAAATATTGAAATCATCCCTGATTATGCACTCGCAATGTAGGGGAACATACCAATGTCTAAAACATGTGTATATTTTCGCTTTGTATGTGCCCTTTTTTGTTATAGCAGGTATACCAGGTATAGCAGAAGTTGGTAAAAGAACATGATATTCAGATTCTCTGACCCCCAAAACCCCATAAATATATAAACTGTTATCATTCTAGCTCTTTTCCTTTTGGAACTACTATTGACCTTCAAAGTTTAACTCAGATGGCGGCCATTTTGGATTTGCCCAATATGGCAGTCCCAGAGAGCGCCCTTCTTGGCGTCCGGCAGAAATCGTAATAGTATGGTATAATCTACCTCTGGGCCAAATTTGGTGCTTTTAGAAGAATCTGCACCAAACGACCCCTATTTAGCCCTAACAGCCCCCACTAATGCACATTAAATACTAGTGTATAAATATAAAGAGTCATATCTAGGGTAAAGTCCTTAAATCACAAGTTTGAAATTACAAGTTTTAAGCAGTGGATCTCAATATGTGGTTAAGTTGCGATCCATTTGAATTAATCGCAACATTCAATTCTTGAAGGCAAGCCATTGAGATTATCTAATTTCCATGCTTTTAGCAAGGTTTGCAATTTGTATTATTGCTATCGTTTTGGTTTCATTGTGAAATGTGCATCATCTCTTTAATAAATGATATGCCTCTCCAATCCATTATGAATGTATTCATCATTTCCAGGTGCTGTTGCACAGTGTACCTCTTTTTTCTTCTTTTTCCTAACACAAGAAGCAAACAAAGCTCAAATGGGAACAAACTTGGACTTCAGTCACTGCCAAACAACTACCGGTATGTGATATATATTTGATGAAAAGAGCTAGGGCGTCTACAGTGAAGTCACGGATGTCTCTAGATAAACCATTTCTAAGGGGGGGGGATGCTTCGGACAATTTGTCGACAAAGTTATAAAAAAATGGCCCAGTCTTATGAAGAGTTTATATTAATTGTAACTATGTACAATTGTACATAAGAGATAGAAGAATGCCATTGATTTGGATTAATCGTAACTCTGATTTGCGAAAAAGTCTATTACTATTAAAAAGGGAATGAATATTTCTAACAGAGTGTGGGGTGGGGATTAACTCCCCATAACTCTCCTAGCAACTAGCCATTTGTGACACACTTGAATGAATTGTTTGTGTGTTTTATGAGAGAGAAAAAATCAGACTTTGATCGTTCATTACTATTATGATCAATTTACTAACCCAGTGCACTATGAAATAGCTATAGAGGTTTTCTGATATGCGAAAAAGTTTTTTACTATTCAATAGTGAATGAATATTTCTAACAGAGTGCGGGGGTGGGGATAGGTATTCGTGACGTACTCGAACGAATTGATCGCGCATTGCAGTAGACTGCATAGCCATATAAAATGGATGCGTGATGTTAAAAGGCATCGTCTAACAATGTTAAATCTGAGATGAATGGTCCTACGTGTTATCAGTGTCTGTGATATTTATGCAAGGAAAACAGAACATGAGGCCATACCCTGAAACTAGAGAAGAAATTTTCACACCTTGACATCTATAAATTCTTTTTCTCGAATAGAGTAGTGGACACATGGAATAGCCTATCTGAAGAAGTGGTTAATGCCCCATCCGTAAATGCCTTCAAAAACAAACTGGATAACTATCAGGAAAAATCACCTTCAGCATTATGACCCTGAAAGTAATTACTAGAAGTAGAATGCAGAAATATTCCACCCTCCACACACACACCTCGATGAACAGACTCTGTCCTACCACCATCGATGGATTATAAGGCACTGGTTTTTTAAACTATACCAAATGTGTCCCCAAAAGGGTCTAAATGAAATTATGGTTACTTACTTCCAAGTTCTAACATGTATTTGTAGGATCAGGACATGGATCAGGATCAAGAACATGCTATGATGTAGTTAAAATGCTCATGTGATCTTACAGAGTGAACTATGAAGCTAATAGCAAATGTAGTCATAAAAAATCCTACAAATTTCACTTACAAACATACTCTCTTTTGCATGTCATGAACAACAGTGTACAATGTATGCTATAGTTTGTTTCGGATGTTAATCAGATCATCAATTTCTACAATATAGATGTTCAATCAGCTTGCTTTGTTCTTTGCCTTAAACTATAGTGTGTCATTCAATAATATCACTATCACATGTATGTAATCAAAACATTGAAAAGTCTTTTTTTTAAATAAAAGTATAAAAAAGTATCCTCAGCCATTTAAGAAATAAGAAATAATGGAATCCTTATTCATTGTACATCACGAGAATGAAACATTTACATGTATATTAAGATTCTGTATGTTTTAGGCTTAATACTAGTATCAATCATCCTTTACCACTATTTGTATTAGGAGGCTGTTTCAAAAGACAACAATTTTAGATGCTCTTAAATAAGTATTTATTTATTTATTTATTTATTTACTTGATGACTGATTAATGGATTGATTGATTGGTTGGTTGGTTGGTTGATTGATCTCAACTCTTGCGCTGCAGGTATCACAGGTGACAAACAGTATACATGTATAGGTATGAATCTTAGATTGCACATTGCTCCCAACAGGTATGTGGATATCAATTAGATGTTCAGAGCGTAAATCAAGCATTCTAGTTATCTGTGAAACTTTATAGATTCATACTTTCATAGAACATAATTTTGTACAGGATCCTTCAAATTTCATCGTTTAAGGATGAACGATGGTTGATGAATACCAGCAAGAGAAAAAGGACAATCAGTATTAAAGCCCATTTATATACACACTACTAAGCTTATGTATGCATAAATTTGAGGATACTTGAAATATAAAGAAACAATTGCCCGATTTTGATAACATTAGAGTTTCGATTAGAAATTGCTTCAAAAACGAAAAGCATATTGCAGATTTGAATTTTAGAAATAATTAATTCACAAGAAAATGGTTACAATTCAGGAATTTGTTTACATAAAATGATATTTTTCTGTATCTTTTTTTCTTTCCCTGAGTATCAGAAATGAATTATTGAAGATTTGCTAGATTTTTGTTAACTCAACAGTTCAACAATACTTGTATATTGAGAAGCCAATTTTATTTATGTTATAAATGTAAATTACCTTGAATATGTTTATTGTTTGAAATGAAAATCAATGAAATCCCTGTGGAGGAAAAAATGTGGAGAATATTTTTTTTTAGGAAGATTCTGTATATGTTTAGGATCATTATATAGGTATTAATGCTCTTTTCTTTTTACATGTATGTACATTTTGTTGAGAGGTCCAAGCATTTGAACAGTATTTGTACATAAACTAGTGCATGTGAGGGTAATTTATCAAATGAAAGGAAACATTTATGAATAAATTAATTTTGAAGAGGCTACACGTTTTTCATGCTTACTACCCCCACAAATTGATAATCTATTTTCTTGTTATTTGACAATTTGGCAGATCTACAGCCATGTGAACATCATGTTTTACAAGTTTCTATAATAGGAATCGGATACAGATTACTGATTACCGGTAGTGTTTTATTAAATGTGCTCATCAATTGTACATGTATGCAACCAATGAGTGTGTCATGTAGTGTGCAAGCCAATTTCATAAAATCTATATTTACCATAAATTTTTAGAAAAGAATCCGAATGTACTTGATTTTATCAACTTTATATACCTGTCTCTTGTGTCTCATATCCATGTACACTGAGTATTTCTTAAGTGAGTGATTTGAGCTTTTGTAACCCACCAAATATTTTTAATTGACCATACAATCTTTGGTTATATGACATCATTTGGAACAACCTCTATAAAAATGAAAACCTGATGATTTGCAAACACACAACAATGTATATAGCAAGAGGAGAGGTTGAAAAATTGAAATTCGGTATTCTCACATCTATCTTTGCCCCTCATTGGAACAAGTTAAAGTATGAAAATGTCTGTTAACAGTTTAATGTAACGTCCGAAACGTGCTAACAGCATACCAGAAAGTGCTTTTAAAACGGCTGAACATTTTGTATGAGTCACTTTAGTTGAGATTTTTTTCGGATAAATTACAATTAAGGAAGTTTGGCTCCAATTTTTTATGTTTTATAAGACAATTTTTCAGAAAACTTAAATATTTTACAAAAAATTAGATTCTTGGCATCATATTACTTTATATTTCTATATTTAAATCTTTAAAAAAAATGATTAAAATGGTGTTTTTAACAGGAGTGTGCATTGTGAAATCGTAACTTGCAGTTATGATCGAAAATTAGTTGAAATTTACAAACTATGAGTAAACAATGATATTATGTAACATCCAAAACAGGCTTACAAAAAAATATTGGATTTGAAAGACCTGAATTGTGTTTTGACTTGTGTTTAGACTTATTATAACTTATTTCATAATGATTTATTCACTCCAGATACCATAAAAAATGGATTATCATCATTTACTTGTAATTTTTTGTTCGGACGTTACCGCTGTTAACGGAAAATTGGTTTTAACTATAAAATAGTATTGTAACAATGTATTGCAAAATGTCTTTGTTTTGGTGGGTAGCTGCCATGAGATGTTAAAAAAGTGTTAAGATAGATAGGTCCTGAAGTTCATATATTTTCTGCTACCGGTACTTCGAATTGAAAATTGTTTCGGACATTACAAAATTGTTTACAGAAAATAAGATTTTTTTTCTCAAAATTAGAGTATATTTCTAATTAAGCGCTACTATAATTAAATTATATTTTCTTTAAATTTAATCACTTGGAGTTACTTATAATCTATATATCAGTATTAATTATATTGAACATAATTTTGTTACTAGGCTTAAAAAAATACTTTTTTTTCTCCTTTTACTATGTAAATAGTTCACTACAAAAATTTTGGAATTTTATTTGTCATATATTATATATTTGAAAGGTGTTGTAACGATTGAAGCTCTATTTGCTTATGTTTCATCACCTTTGTATGTTCATTCTTCAAACTGTATATTAGTTGCAACTTGTCTTTGATAAAACATTGTTTTATTCTTTTTCACGTAAAGTCAATTCAAATGGATTGTAAAATTGAAAATGATTTGTTTTTTTATATTCATTTTTCATGTGATGTTAACTTCAATGAATTGTGAAATTGTGAACATGCGGAAATAAATAACTGAATAAATAAAAAAAATAAGCTTATTCAAACCATATACAATCTCCTTAATGTATTGTTCTAGTGGGTTAAAAGAGGGTCTACATTTTTACTGAAAATGTAACCTCCGAAACACCATATTCAATTGCACTGTTCCATCAAAATACAGGAGTTGATTCAGATTACTGTTAACTTTCTTTAAGATCCACCCATGCTCATTAATCATCAATAGAAAAAGAACATATTGATTGAGGCTATATATTTTTTTAAGCTCCAAACAAAATGGTACATGTATGTCAATTTTGTTACGAAATTCTGTAAACAATTGGCTTTTCAGGGATACCTCATGCACATAAAGCAACATTGAACAATTTTCATTAAGCTATATAAGAGGTCAATCTATATACACTGTCGCTCATAAAGGTGGAATATATTTTTTAAATCCCAATTTATGGAATTATTTTAAAAATAATTTAAAAATAATAGATCTAGATAATAGTATACATTCTCAGATTTTATTGAACAATAATTTGCCAATGTGTGCTTTGCGTGACTGCTAAAGCATATGTATGCTACTATGCTCATCAACTAGGAGACCTATGCCCTTAAGTCATAAATGACAGTAATGAGGATTAATGCCCCACAAAAGGGCACTAATATAGCACATCGACACGGTTTTGACCCTGGGGCCTCACATTAACGAGGCCATGGCTTTGTCACTGAACGATGACTGTAAGCAGCGGGGGCTAGGGTAGGGGGCAGTTTCCATAAATTAAAAAAAAACACAGAAAATGCAATAAATTTTCAATAATTTATTGCATTTTACCCCGGTTCCCAACATAAACAAATCTTCTGTGTGCCCATGCCTTGAACCATAATGCATGGCCGTCCAGAGGATTCTTTTATGTTGGGGGCCGGGGTAAAATGCAATAAATTATTGAAAATTTATTCCATTTTCTGTGTTTTTTTAATTTATGGAAACTGCCCCCTACCCTAGTCCCCGCTGCGTACAGTCATGGTTCAGTGACAAAACAATGGCCTCGTAACTGTGAGGCCCCAGGATCAAAACCGTGCGGATGTGCTATATTAGTGCCCTTTTGTGGGGCATTAATCCTCATTACTTTCATTTATGACTTGAGGGCGTAAGTCCCCTAGTTAATAAACATAGTAACATACACATGCTTTAGCAGTCCCGCAAAACACACATTAGCAAATTATTATTCAATAAAATCTGAGAATGTAAACTATTATCTAGATCTATTATTTTTTATTAATTTTTAAAATAATTCCATAAATTGGGGTAAAACTAAAATATTCCACCTTTATGAGCGACAGTGTAGGTCCATGCTACAAGAAAAAGTTTTAACTGATTTCTAATTCTTTATCTTTGTAAAGTTTCAGGCTCTCAAATGGTCATTTAGCTATTGGTCATAATTTTTTTAAATAGTGCCTAAAAGTTACTATGTCCCTTTTGCAGCCAACCTCAAATTCTGTAGAACTTTGCAGGAATCATGAATATGTCATGTAAGTCCTATCTGTGAAATTTAAACGTTAGTAGTGTCCTCATATTCAAATTATGCAAGGAAACCTGTTTACTTGCTAGACTTCACTGTCATACACTATTGAGTGACTGGCTGGCTTTTTTCTTCTTTGGTAATAACATACATGAAAAGAGTTGTAAAGGGTACATGAGCATTTGTCTACATCAATAACCCACTTCTTGTGATGGCCAAGATTAAACTTGATTGAATCTTTGCGCAGCATAAAACGTATGACCATTCGGTACAATTGTCTGAAAATCAAGACTATTACTTATGGGCTCTATAGCCCTAAAGTCGATTTGACAACTAATAGTCGTTATTTTCCCACTTGAAGACATTTTCAAGCTAAATTAGTATTATCTTTCAAATGCAGTTGGAATTTAACTTTTTCATTTTTTTGGCCTGCAAATGGGACATAGTACCTTTAAAGGTTAAAGTAAAGTGTACATGTACATGTAAGTAAGTAATATTGATCCCTAAAAAAAGTGCGCTTCAAATTGATCATGAAGTGCCTCAAAAACGTAAACATCTTTGAGTGACCGGTTTAACCGTATACTCATTTTCCCCTAGGAGGTAGTTGCCCGGGGGAGGGGGGGGTAGTCATCCTAGAGGGTGGTTGCCCTGGGGGTAGTTGTCCTGATCCTGCCCAGGTCGAAAATCCCATAGAGACCAATATAGACCATTAGAAAAATTATATTGGTCTCTAATGGTTTCTGTTGGACCCATAGAATCAAATCCCATAGAGACCATTCAAACCATCAGAAACCAACAGAAACCAATAGAAACAAATAGGACCAATACTCAATAGAAACCGATTGGACCAATAGAACCAATAAGACCAATAGAAACCAATAAGACCAAAAGAAACCAATAGGACCGATATAGAAACCAATAGGACAATATGAATACTCATTAGAAACCAATTGGACCAATAGAAATTGGACCAATAGGACCAATATAAACCAATAAGAAAAATAGAACCCAATGTGACCAATAGAAACCAATAGGACTAATATGAACCAATAAGACAAATAGAACCCAATGTTACCAATGGAAACCAATAGGACCAATATAAACTAATAAGACGAATAGAACCCAATGTGACCAATGGAAACCAATAGGACCAATATGAACCAATAAAGCAAATAGAAAACAATGTGACCAATGGAAACCAATAGGACCAATATAAACCAATGAGACAAATAGAACCCAATGTGACCAATAGAAACCAATAGGACTAATATAAACCATTATGTCCAATAGAAACCAATAGAAACCAACAGATCTAAGTATCTCATGCATATTCATGATTACTTTACATGTTTTCACAGACAAATACATTTATCATGATATTAAGCAAATTATGACAATGCACATCAATGTTGTGATTTGTATTTTCCTTCAGCAATTATTAACCAATAGATTATTTTGTCTGATCATGTTACAATTACATTTACGTTTTAGCAATATATATATATTGATTATATGATTACTAACCAAAAACAACATGTGTCTACGAGCCTATATCAATTTAAATGTTACTCTTGAATTCAAATGATATTTGTGATGGAGATAATGCAAGAGAGATTAGAAGATACCCAGTGGTGGAAGGTTGCCAACATCTATTAGGCCTATGAATTATCAGTTTATCACTGATTCTTCTACCCGAGTTGATTTACCAATAAAAGCAGATGGGCTATAATAGGTAATATGGAATGTGGAATCATTAGAAACCCATAGGAAAACCTCTAATGGACCAATAAGAACCCATAGAAAATATATAATGGACCAACAGAAACCCATAGAAGATGTGGGTGGATGTTGGTCCAATAGAAGCTTTCTGTTGGTCCAATGGATATTTTCTATTGGTTTCTGTGGGTCCAATATTTCACTTTCCCTGTTGAAACCAATTATAGGACGAATAGAAACCAATATGTCCAATAGAAACCAATAGACACCAGCTCTAATGGTTTCTGATGGTCCAATAGGCTATTGGATCCTATTGGAATTTCGACCTGGGGGTACGTAGTTGTCCTAGGGGGTAGTTGACCGGGGGTGGTTATCCGGGGGGATGATGTCCAGGGGGTAAGGTGTCCTAGAACCAATCATCATATCTTATTGATACACGCACACACACACACACACACGCACACATGTTGGTGAGTCATAAATTCGATAACACCTAATTAAAAGCTATTCTTCACACACATACTAAATTCATTGCACCAGCACACGTAGTTGTTTCACAATACCGGTAGACAAGAATGATTTGTACAGGGGGTCTATGTTAGCGAGTGCTAACAGAACCCGAAAGTGCAGAAACTTTTGCGACTTTCCGGGGCCGTATATCTGATTACTTTTGAGAGTTTGGACAAGTTGGGACACGAAATAAATTTGGTCGAAACAAATGTAAAACAAGCAAAATCCCAAAGTTAGAAATAGAAGAAGTGATCTTACTTACCGACATCTTAAATTGATAACTAATTCAACTGTAATTCTGTCTTACAAAATGTATGTCGACTGTCGTACTGCAAACAACGAATATAAAATGGCTGCAATGTTACACGTACTATATCTGTGTACAGATATGTATCTCTCTCTATGTATAATACCATTATTTTATGTGGGGTTTAATACGTCAAGTGCGTGTGTATTTCTTATGAATAGACATGACGTGTCAGCTAGTGATAGGCACAGCGGAGCTCGAGCACCCATGCATGTCACTACATCAGAGACGGCGGAGCGACTTCCAAAGTGGGGGGGGGGGGCACCAACAAAAAAGGGAACTTTCTGGGGGGAAAAGGCACCTACAAAGGGAAATCTCAAAGCGAAAATAAACAATTTTAAGACATTGGTATATACCCCTAAAATTTGATTACATTATCAGGGATGATTTCAATATTTGTTTCTCTTCATACAACGTATAAAATATTGCTTTTTAAAGCATCATACCTTGCAGTTGGGTGTGATGGTCGAAAAAATCATTTGCGAGCGAGGAAAAATATAAGATTTGTGAGGTCACAGTGCGAAAACTACATCTTATAAAGAGGAAAAAACCAATCCTCATCGGGTTATAAATAAGTACATTTTCATAACAGCAAACTGAAAAGACCTTTCATAAGTAACATAATTATAACATCTATAAATGTGAGCGAGCGTAGCGAGCGAGCTTTGGGAGATATTGCTCTTAGTCGCTTGAAATTAGGGGCACGTTTAATGATGAGAGGAAAGGGGGACACTTATTTATTTATTTATTTTTTTTATTTTTTTATTTCTGCATTTTTTCCATATAAAATATAACTGAATAACAAAGAACATATAAATGTAAGGTATAATACAACATAAACAAACAATAATTTCTTCATGTCAAAATGTTTTTTTACATAATATATATAATAACGAAACTTAATATTTCCATAACATATAATCATAAATTTAAAGTATTATCCGAACTTTTCTATTGAAAAAGTGCAGGAGACCGCAATCATAAACAAAAGCTTGACAAGGATGACGGCCTCAAAAAAAGAAAAACAAAAAAATCTTAAGGTAAACCACTTATTAGAAAATAAAAGGAGCACGTGTCAAAGTACAAAGGGTTATTATCAGAGGTGGAAATGGGGCACTCACCAGGGATGAAAAGGCACTTATGAGAATGGAAATTGGGCATTTGTCGACGGAAAAGAGGCAACCATCAGATTTTGATAGGGGCATTTATGAAAAGGGATAGGTTCCTCATAAGAAAGGAAAAGGGGCACGTATCATTGTTAAAAAAGATTAATTATCAGAGGTGAAAAGGGGCACTTATCGCACCTGAAAAGGGGCAAACATCATATATGAAAGAGCCACTTATAAGAATAAAAAAGTGGCACTAATAATAAAGGGAAATGTGCATTTGTTGAAAGAAAAGGAGCACCGATCAGATTGATAGGGGCATTTATTGGAGGTGAAAGGGGGCTTTTATGAAACGCGGAAATTATGAAAGAAAAAGAGCATTTATTAGGAAGGAAAAGGGGCACGTGTCAAAATAAAAGGGGGTTTTATTAGAGCAAAGAAAAGGAGCACCGATCAGATTGATAGGGGCATTTATTGGAGGTGAAAGGGGGCTTTTATGAAACGCGGAAATTATGAAAGAAAAAGAGCACTTATCAGGAGGAAAAGGGGGCACTTGTCAAAATAAAACGATTGTCTCTCAGAATTGAATAGGGTCATTTACCAGACATGAAAAGGAGCACTAGTAGGAGAATGAAAAAGGACTATTTTCATAGGTGAAAAGGGGCATTTATGAAAAAGCGAAGGGCTCTTTGTTATATGGGGGCACTTATCATAAGGAAAAGGGGCACTTATCAGAAAGGCAAGGGGGCACATGTGAAAATATAAGGTGCGCTTATCCGAGTTAAAAAGAGGTAGTTATTAAAATGGAAAGGGGCACTTCTTACGAAGGAAAAGAGGCCATTGTCAAAGTAAAAGGGGCACCTCTAAGATTTGAATAGGGCAATTATCAGAGGTGAAGGAGGCACTTAACAAAAATGAAAAGGGGCGCTTCTCGTATCCGAAAACAGGCACTTACTAGAGATTAAAAAGGGCACTTAAGAGAATGAAAAATAGACACTTATTGCAAAGGAAACTGGGAACTTGTCTGGGAAAAGAGGTACGTGTCAAAATAAAAGCGGCACATATCAGAGGTGGAAAGGAGAGGGGGCACTTTTAAAAATTAACAGGGGCACATGTCAAAGTAATAGGGGCACTTTTTATGTAAAAAGGGGCGCTTCTTACAAAGTTAAAGGGGCACTTTTCCCATGGAAAAAGGGGCACTTTTTGGGTACTTGAAAAAGTGGGGGGGGGCACTGTGCCTCCCCCCCCCCCCCGGGTCCGCCGCCTCTGCACTACATGAAGGAAATGGCGACGCCCTTTTATGAATCTAGGCTATTTCAGCACATCTGAACTACTGGTTCTAGCTTAATTTCATGCCTAGACCTATATGTATTTCACTGGCTACACTTATATTGTTTGAATACATTATATACATCTATACTTGCAAGTTATTGAATTTCTATGTTTGTATTGTGTATTGCCTTGAGCCCCCCCCCCCCCCCCCCCCCCATTCAGTGTCATTTAGGGTACGCATATAATTTATGCGTGTTCCCTCCTTTTGAAAACACCCCCTAAGTCCGGTGTGTAAAGTCAATTTTGTGTACTACGAGCCGGACTTTGGTGCGTCAAAGTGCCCCTTTACCGAACATTTTGGTAACACGCATGCGGTCATTCCGATCCCGGAGTGGGGGGGGGGGGTATTAAGTTATTGCATTTTACCTGTTCCGAAATTTCCATTTAACATGGTTTTCTCCCCGGTTTTCTCATACTGCACATTGCATTTTACCTATTCCAAGCTGCATTTTACAAAATTTCTATCTTTGGTGATTGTATTTGGAGGGGGGGGGGGGGGGGGATGGTGAGTACTAATTTTTTTTTTTTTGCACCCCCTCCCCCTTAAGGGGGGCCATCTCCAAAAAAAGGTAAAATTAACTTTAAAATGTAAAAATACACATTTTTCCCCAGGGGAATGGGGTCCCGGGCCCCCGCCCCCCTGGATCCGCCAATGACTGGTGGTGATGCCGATTTTTTTTTTCTTCTGCCCTCCCAAAAGCTTTTGCTCATTACGGCTCTGTGGATAGCAGAACAAAGCACACAAACATTTCTTCTAAACATTTGTTGGGGGAACGGGGCCCGCTTCTAACCTTCCATTCGTCTAGTATACTATTGATATAGCATTACTGTTGCTTTTATAAATCGGGCCGAAAATTTTGCAACGACTCAGCCAGCCGCTGAATTAGCGGGGGGGGGGGGGGGGGGGGGGGGGGGGGGGGGGGGGGGGGGGGGGGGGGGGGGGGGGGGGGGGGGGGGGGGGGGGGGTGGGGAGAGGACACTTTTTTTTTTTTTTTTTTTTGGTCTCGAAATTTGAAAATGTGACATTTTGCTCCGTTGGGGGGGGGGGGGGAGGTCAGCTTTTTTAGATCAACCATGGGAATATTTTTTTTTTTTATAAAAAAAAAAAAAAATCCAAAAGGGGGGGGGGGGGTTTAGAGAAATTTAGGGGGGGGGGTTTACACACAAAAATTACCAAGAGGGGGTTTAACCCCCCAACCCCCCCCCCCCCCCCTGTGTACGCGCCTGCCCATTAGTATAACATTTGAATAATAATTACAAAAGGCCGACAGATATACACATGTACACGTATAATACACTAATCAGTCGCCGACCAGTAATTTGCTAACGCCATCTACGATTAAAATCATTAAAGCTGTCATGACCCCAATGCAACACAAGGTCATGATGTCTTTCCAGGGCGTACATCATTGATTAGCACCCTTTCCCCTCCTCTCTCCCTCCCCCTCCCCCTCCCTCTCTCTCTCTCCCTCCCTATATCTCTCTTACCCCTCTCTCCCTCCTTACCTTATAGGTCCTTCCTCATTTTCTCTCTCCCCCTCCCAAATCTTCTTCGTCACTTTCTCTCCCCCCTCCCTCCTTTTAGCTCCTTTCTCAATTTCTCTCACACCCCCCCCCCCCCGTCTCTATCTAAATATCCAATATAAGTAATTCTTTCTGTTGCCGAAAAATCTTATTGGTTTTTGTTAGAGCTTTATTTCCTGCTTTTGTTTCATGAATAGGGAAAAAGTGTGACATAATACAATAATAGGATAGCCACTTTCTTTGTTCTGTATGTATTTGTTAGAAATCTGCAACAGTTAAACAAAATGACTATATATTGTTTTATTTTATGCCAATCATTCAGTGCAGTGTTTACGTGGTTTTTGTACTGGTATGCACGTGATAAATGTTTTGACGGCATGGCTCAACGACACATCGATCTGTGGAAAAACTAGCAGTCATCATTACTAAATCTTCAAGTCGAAATTGAAGAAGATAATTTTTCAATAACTAGAGCCACGTAAATATTAATCCAGTAACGCCTAACGTGTGACTTGTCATTGTACATGGAACCATGCACTCACTGCACGTTATGTAGGACCTACTAGCAATGTAAATCACACAATCTCCATATCACCATCACTTATTAATAATGCTTAAAATCATCACACCAGTTTCTCTCCATCAATACAACTTTCTCACTCTTGGTTTCATTTGTAGCGTTTAGATTGAATAATAAGCTGTCAACTTTTATATCAGTTGAAGATGTTAACTCATTATTCTAGCCTGAGCTTCTATGATGCGGTTTGTATTCCTGAAGTAGGCCTATAACAGAGGTGGTTTACTTATTTTCTTCCCAAGCCCATTTTAGCGTACAGTGTAATCACATCTATTCCCTAGCATCACACCAACAAACAGCGTGATCGCTACCCAATCAATCACCGACTTCACTCGACTAAGTTATGGTAGGCGGATCCAGGGGGGGGGCCGGGGCCCCGCCCCCCCCCCTCCCTGGGAAAATAAGAAGGGGGGGAGAAAGGAGAAAAAAAGAAGGGAAAAAAAGAAGAAGGGAAAAAAAAGGAGGAAAAAAAAGAAAAAAAAGAGAAGGGAACAAAAGAGAGAGAGAGAGAGAGAGAGAGAGAGAGAGAGAAGGAAAAGAAGGGTAAGAGAGGAGAAAGGGAAAGAAAGAAGAGGAAGAAGAAAAGAAAAGGGGGAGAAGTGATCGGGGGTAGGCGAAAGAGCCTCGCCTCCCAGGCTGTCGCCTCCCCCTCCCCAATCAAAAAAATAAGAGAGAAGGAAGGAAATAGAAAGAAGGGGGTATCAGTTGCAATTTTTCCGCCAACAAGTTGTGGATCGGGGTGGGGGTGGGGCAAATGCCCTTGCCTCCCCGCCCCGCTAAAAAAAGAGAGAAGGAAGGAAAAGGAAAAAGGAGAGCTAAAAAGGACCGAAAAAAAGGTGAAAAGAAGGGGAAATAGATCATTTGCAGTTAATCCCGCCAACAACGTGTGGAGAAGGTTGGGGGCCGAAATGACTTTACCTCCCCCTCCCCCCCCCCCCCCCCATCAAACCCAAACGAAAGAGAAAGAAGGGTAGAGAAAAGGAAAGAGGAGAGAAAGGGAAAGAACAAAGCACACCCCTCCCCTCCCCCCTTGAGCGCCAGGGGGGGGGGGCATCTCCAAAAAAGGTAAAATTAACTTTTAAAAATGTAAAAATACACATTTTCCCCCAGGTAAATGGGGGCCGGGCCCCCCACCCCCCCCCCCCTGGATCCGCCACTGACTGGTGGTGATGCCGATTTTTTTCTTCTTCTGCCCTCCCAAAAGTTTTTGCTCATTACGCCACTGTGGATAACAAAACAAAGCACACAAACATTTCTTCTAACAATTTGTTGGGGAATGGGACCCGCTTCTAACCTTCCTGTTGCTTTGTCAAGTAAGCCTCGGGAAAGCTTATTAAGTGAGTTAGAGTGACCATATTTGTTTATTGTTTTTTTTTATAAGTATGCCCATTAGTATAACATTTGAATAATAATACAAAAGGCCGATAGATATACACCAGTAATTTGATAACGCCATCTACGATTAAAATCATTACAGCTTTCAGGACCTCCAAATGCAACACAAGGTCATGATGTCTTTCCAGGGCGTACTCATTGATTAGCACCCTTCCCCCTCCTCTCTCCCTCCCCCTCCCCCTCCCTCTCTCTCTCTCCTCCCTATATCTCTCTTACCCCTCTCTCTCCCTCCTTACCTATAGGTCCTTCCTCATTTTCTCTCTCCCCTCCATAAATCTCATTCGTCACTTTCTCCTCTTTCCTCTCCTCCCTCCCTTCCCTTAGCTCCTTTCTCACTTTCCCCACCCCCCCCCCCCCCCGGTCTCTATCTAAATATCCAATATAAGTAATATTCTCTTGTTGCGGATAAATCTTATTGGTTTTTGCTAGAGATTTATTTGCTGCTTTTGTTTCATGAAGAGGGAAAAAGTGTGACATAATACAATAATATGATCGTACATTTTGAGTAATAATTACAAAAGGCCGATAGATATACACATGTACATGTATTTGATACTAATCAGTCGCCGACCAGTAATTTGATAACGCCATCTACGATTAAAATCATTAAAGCTTTCAGGAACTCCAAATGCAACACAAGGTCATGATGTCTTTCCAGGGCGTACATCATTGATTAGCACCCTTTCCCCTCCTCCCCCTCTCTCTCTCTCTCTCTCTCTCTCTCTTTCTCTCTATCTCTCCCTCCCTCCCCCTTCTCTTCTCTCTCTCTTTTTTTCTCTCTCTCTCTCTTCTTCCCTCCCTATCTCTCTCTTACCCCTCTCTCTCCCTCCTTATCTTATAGATCCTTCCTCACTTTCTCTCCCCCCCCCCACCCCGTCTCTTTCTAAATATCCAATATACGTAATATACGTGGCTCTAGTTATTGGAAAATTATCTTCTTCAATTTCGACTTGAAGATTTAGTAATGATGACTGCTAGTTTTTCCACAGATCGATGTGTCGTTGAGCCATGCCGTCACACATTTATTACGTGCATACCAGTACAAAAACTACGTAAACACTGCACTGAATGATTGGCATGAAATTAAACAATATAATAATCATTTTGTTTAACTTTCGCAGATTTCTATACAGAACAAAGAAAGGGGCGATCCTATTATTGTATTATGTCACACTTTTCCCCTCTTCATGAAACAAAAGCAGCAAATAAAACTCTAACAAAAACCAATAAGATTTATCCGCAACAAGAGAATATTAGATTATGGCTACTTGTTCTACTTTAGTCTACGGCCTAGCCTACTTAAGTACATTACGATATGTCTGTTTACCTAAGTCCTACAGGTAAGGCACGTATATAATGATGATCTAATTTCAAGCTATTTACAACAATTGCCATCAAATAATTATGCATCTCGTGCTATATAGCTGCACTACATAAAATCTATTATTGATCAATGTAATTCCTAAGTACAATTCATTAGCCTAAATATAATTCTACGTTAGAGCAGAGCGTAATAGCTCCACTGCTCTTTTCATCATGAATTTTCTTAACCTTTTACACATATTGTGACTGCCAAAATGAAGAAGGAAGAATTGATAAATGAATTATATTGATAGTCACATGAGACCAGAATATATATTTGTATTTCCTATACTGTTTATTTCATTATATTTGTCAGAGAACCATCATGGATTGAACCATAACACAAGCCTCCAGACATGATCGCTATACTTGACAGTGAGTCTATGTCAGCACAACTTGAATCATGTCTGACGTATATGTGTGACAACTACAGGTATTTATTCGGCCACAAATATGAGCAATAGCTCGTCAAAAGAAATAAAAGATGATTTCCATGTGGGTTCTGTACACGACTAAAAGTCCAACATCAAATTTATCCTTGAATAATATCTCATCACTCCACTCATAAATATTTTCATACATAAAAAGGAAGAAAATCAATCCAATTTATACGGGGGATGGTGAAATCAATTTGTCATACTATATATATATTGACAGATTTTCGCAAATGTCATAACCTAACAAAATTATCTTTCATAAAATATCTCTAAAAAATAAACGAATATTTAACTTTCCAGTCTAAATATTCTCGTAATCTTTTTTAGACTAATACTCAATACAATTCCATTAAAGAAATAAGTGGGGGATTGTGCTTGCTACCAAAAATCAAAAACTATGTAAACGAATTTATATTCAACCTTTTTAGGGCGAATATCATTAAATTCTCACTCCCTCTCTGTCTCTCTTTCTATCTCCCTCTCTCTCTCTCTCTCTCTCTCTCTCTGTGTGTCTCTGTCCCTCCCTCTCTCTCTCCCTTTCTGTCTCTGTCCTCTCTATGTTTGTCTCTCTCTCTATGTCTTTCTCACTCTTTCTCTCCCTCTCTCTTTGTCCTCTCTCTCTTTCTGTCTCTCTCTCTGTCTCTCTCTCTCTCTGTGTCTCCCTCTTTCTCTGCCTCTCTCTTACAATTCAAGATTCAAGATTCAAATGAGGTCTTATTCAAGACACTGTCTCTCTCTCTCTCTTGCTCTCTCTCTCTCTCTCTCTCTCTATGCAATTATCAGATACAGTCCACTACAACTTATATTCTTTTGTCGCCGATAATGCTTACCAATATGATTGTCATGAAATTGTTTTTATAACAATATAATAATTATTTTGTATTAAACTTTTGCAGGTTTCTAAAAAATATACAGAACAAGAAAAGGGGCTATATTATTATAATCTATTACCTCACACATTATCCCTCTTCATTAAAAAAAGGAATCAAACCAGTAAAAAAACACCTTTTATTTCTTTTATCACAATAAGGTATGCAACTATATATGCATACGTTTCATTCCCTCACGGAGAACAAGCTCTCAGGCGTTGGGTAGGTTGAGAGAATGTCTTGAAGTTGTAGCTCTTGAAGTCGTGTATAGTAGGCTCTTGAAGTCGTAGCTCTTGAAGTCGTATATCGGTTTTGGGGTTGGGAGTGACCCGAAGTTGTATATCTCGATCGGTAACCGGTCCACGGGTACCTTTTAAGTGAAATAGAAGGAATGCCAACAAAACAAAAAATTTTCATATTGATTCTTCATATCCGCGACAATGATTGTTAAATTCTATTCGACAACCGACGGTCGTTATATTTCCACAAAACGACATTTTCAAGCCCTATTGTTTTTTGAGGGAAGTTCTAAAGTAGTATTTTCTTTCAAATGCCGTTGGAATTTAAACTTTTCATTATGTTTGGCCTGCAAATGGGACATAGTACCTTTAATGCGTCTATTGACGTTTATATACCCTTTAATATTTTTGGAAAATAAATAAAAAGAGTCAGAATTGCATTGAATTAGGACTTTTACACCCCCCCCCCCCAAATGGATACATAATACCAACCCCTTCCTTCTACAACCTCGCGACCCCCCTCCCCCGAATGAGACGAATTCATTTGCTACTGCAATCACTTTTCCTCTCTGATTTTTTTTAAATTCTAAATAATTTTATTGAATCAGAAAAGTTTACAATTACAGTCATGTCTGATTTATCAGCCGCAGCTGTATTTCTTTATTACTCAATTCCAAATCAATTCAATTCAATTCTCATTTATTTCATTCTCGGTTAAAAATTACGTTGATACAAAAGATACAAACTAATTGATAAAAATTGTATTTATATCAAGTATTCTCGTTATTATACTATCTTGATGATTGAAGAAAAAGAAGAAGAAAAAAAAAATCCCGAGACTTTCAGGAAATCATTTAAGGGCAATTTTAATGCCCTATTATAATCCCTTTAGAAGAAAAAAAAATCTCGGTTTTTTTTTTCGCACAAACGCATGAGGCTGTTGAAATTGATCTAGGTTAATTATTTTGATAGTCTTTGCGATCGTTTTAAACAAACAAAAACTGATAATAATCACCGTTCTTAGGGAGCGCATTATACCTTTGAAAAGGGAATCAACGCAAGTAATGAATAATTAAAATTAACGCTCTTAATAAATAACCAAACTTACGACAACTGGCTGCTCCTCGTTGGTCGCCACCTTCTCTGCTCCAAAAGCATTTGCTAAAATTGTTCCTATAAAAGTTCCTACAAGACTTGCAATAAATGCCAACAGGAAGCCAACGCCTAGCCCGCCAGGAGGAGGAGGAGGAGGAGGAGGAATACGAACAGCATCAGGAGGATCAGGAACAGCATCAGGAGCTTCGGGAGAAGTTGCTCTTATTGGCTTGAAATTTGGGGAAAGGAGCATGTGTCAAAGTACAAAGAAAAATTATCAGAGGTGAAAATGGGGCACTTCTTACACCCTCAAAAAGAGGCACTCACCAGGTATGAAAAAAAATTCAGTCTTGAAAATAGGAAAAAGGCATTTTTCGACGGGAAAGGGGCCCCCATCAAATTTTGATAGGGGCATTTATAGGAGGTGAAAAGGGGCATTTATGAAAAGGGGATAGGTCCCTTATTAGGAAGGAAAAGGGGCACGTATCATTGTTAAAAGAGAAATTATCAGAGGTGAAAAGAGGCACTTAACGCACCTGAAAAGGGGCAATGACCAGGTATGAAAAGGGGCACTTATGTGAATGAAAAAAGGGGCACTTATGATAAAGGAAAAATGTGCATTAGTTGAAAGAAAATGGGCACCGATCAGATTTTCAAGGGGCATTTATCGGAGGTTAAGGGGGCATTTATCTGAACTGAAAATGAGTAACTTCTTGTACCTGAAAAGGGTCATTTACAAGAGAAAGGGCACTTACTAGAAAGGAAAAGGGGCATTAGTTGAAAGAAAATGGGCACCGATCAGATTTTAAAGGGGCATTTATCGGAGGTTAAGGGGGCACTAATCAAAACAAAAGTGAAAAAAAACGCACTTCTCGTACCTGAAAAGGGGCACTTACTAGAGATTAAAAGGGCATTTATGAGAATGGAATGAGTGGGCACTTATTGCAAAGGAAAATGGAACTTCTCGAAGGAAAAGGGGCTTATGGCAGCCAAGCGTTCATAGCGACGTTGCTTTGTGATCCTTGAAAAGCAACGTCGCTATGAACGCTTGGCTGCCACGAGCCAGGCACTTATGAGAAGGGGAAGGGTCTTTTTTTTTTAATCGGAAGGATCAAAAAGCAACGTCGCTATGAACGCTTGGCTGCCATAAGCCAGGCACTTATGAGAAGGGGAAGGGGCTCTTTTTTTTAATCGGGCACTTATTATTAGAAAAGGGGGCACTTATTAGAAGGGAAAAAGGGCACATGTGTAAATATAAGGTGCGCTTATCCGAGTTAAAAATGGGGGTAGTTAACAAAAGGGGGTGGGGAAACTTAATACAAAGGAAACGGGGCACTTGTCAAAGTAAAAGAGCCACCTCTCAGATTTGAATTGGGCAATTATCAGAGGTGAAGGGGGCACTAATCAAAAGTGAAAAGCGGCACTTCTCGTACCTGAAAAGGGGCACTTACTAGAGATTAAAAAGGGCATTTATGAGAATGGAATGAGTGGGCACTTATTGCAAAGGAAAATGGAACTTGTCGAAGGAAAAGGGGCACGTGTCTAAATCAGAGTTGAAGAGGGGAAGAGGCACTTTTACAAATTAATACTTCCTTCCTTCCTTTTTTGAGTGCAGACCTCTTTAATAGGGGCACTTGTCAATGTAAAAGGGGCACTTGTAAATGTAAAAGGGGCACTATTCCTATGTAAAAAGGGGCATTTCTTACAAAATAAAAGGGGCATTTTTCGGGTGCTTAAAAAATAGGGGCACTGTGCCCCCCACTCTGCCCTCCCTGCCCCCCCCCCCCCGGAGGGCCACCTCCACACCTCCCTGGATACATATATAGGGGGAGCATGCAGTCCACAACCTGGACTGTTTCCGTGTCGCGCGCCCAATCAGCTGAGAAAATAACACAACCTCAACGCTGAACCGATGATCGTAGCCTCTGCCTCTCATTATGTAGGTTGTTTTGGGGGATCACCCGATGTGTGGATGCGGGGTCCAGACAACCCGACCCAAAGACAGCCCAACCCTGGACAACTCGACAAGGTCGAGTTGTCCAGGGTGGGGTGCTTCAGTGGACAGCTCGACCCCCTTTTTTCCCCTCAAAAAATGATTAGAATGATATATCTAATAAAAATATGATATATAAAACATGATAAAATAGGGTAAGGGTTATGGTTATGGTTAGGGTTAGAGTTAGGGTTAGGATTAGGTTTAGGTGGCTGTCGCAAAAGGAAGTCCTTCTCAAAGTGAGTCGAGCTGTCCGCCGAAGCACCCCACTGCACCCTGGACATCTCGACCTGGTCGAGTTGTCCAGGGTATTGGGTCGGGTTATCCAGTGTCGGGCTGTCTTTGGGTCGGGTTGTCTAGGATTCGTGGGATGCGAGTGATTGAAGAATAAAAATGGAGAAAATCTGGACTATACAACTGATCAATGCCCCCTTTACACAAAAACCCGTCTTATATTTAACCCTCCCCTTTTCCATAGGGTAGATCAAGCCCCCCCCCCCCCCCCTCCTCCAATTTTTTGTTGTTTTGTTTTGATAATAATATTAATAATAATAATTCTAATAATAATGATGATAATAATAATAATAATAATAATAAAAATAGCCCTTAACAGTTATATTTTAGAGTAACCAACACGCAAGAAATTTTTTCTTGTCATATACGTATTAATTTTTTATTTCCAGGGCATACATCATTGATTAGTACCCTTCCCCCTCCTCTCCCTCCCTCCCTTCCCCTCTCTTTCTCCCTCTCTCCCCCCCTCTCTCTCTCTCTCCCTCTCCCTCTCTTACCTCTTTAGTCTCTATCTCCCCTTATAGCTCCTTCCGCACTTTCTCCGTCTCCCCCTCCATATATCTCTCTTACCTTTCTCTCTTGCCTCTCTCCCATATCTCTATTACCTCTCTCTCCCTCCTTATAGGTCCTTCGTCACTTTCTCTCTCTTTCTCTCCCCCTCCCTATATCTCTCTATCCCTCCTTATAGCTCCTTCCGCACTTTCTCTTTCCCCCTCCCTAGATCTGTCTTACCTCTCTCCCTCCCTTCCCCTCTCTTTCTCCCTCTCTCTCCCTCTCTCTCTCTCTCTCTCTCCCTCTCTTACCTCTTTAGTCTCTATCTCCCCTTATAGCTCCTTCCGCACTTTCTCCGTCTCCCCCTCCATATATCTCTCTTACCTTTCTCTCTTGCCTCTCTCCCATATCTCTATTACCTCTCTCTCCCTCCTTATTGGTCCTTCGTCACTTTCTCTCTCTTCTCTCCCCCTCCCTATATCTCTCTATCCCTCCTTATAGCTCCTTCCGCACTTTCTCTTTCCCCCTCCCTAGATCTGTCTTACCTCTCTCTCTCTATCTCTCTTACCTCTCTCCCTCCTTCTAGGCCCATCCTCACTTTCTCTCTCTCTTTCTCTCTTCTTCTTCCTCCCTATATCTCTCTCCCCCTCCCTATATCTCTCTTACCCCTCTCTCCCTCCTTACCTTATAGGTCCTTCCTCACTCTTCTAAGAGGATAGGGTAAGAGGACACTCTTTTTAATAAATACAAAACAAAAACAAAAAAAGGGAGGGGGGGGTTAGGGGTTTATGGGGGGGGGGGGGGGTTTACACACAGAAAATACCAAAAGGGGGGGGTTAACCCCCCCCCCCCCTGTGTACGCGCCTGGAGTGCCTCATCTTCTGCAATATATATATATTTTCTTAATCATTCTATCATTTTCTTTTCGGTTTTTGTTATGTTTTTTTTCTTCTCCATCTTACTTCTTCTCTTCTATCTTTCCTTATCTATTTTTTATCATTTGCTCTTTCTGTCTTTTGTTGTTATTCTTTTTTCTTATTCAGTCATCTCTTAGGTTATTGCTTGTAAACTTCTTATCATTCTATCATTTTTTCTTTCTATCTCTCCTAATGTTATTCTTTGTTTCTTCCTTCTATCATCGTCTCTCATGTAATTCTGTGTTTTTATCATTCTATCATTTTCTTCCTACCATTCCTTATGTTATTCTATGTTTTCCGTTTTTTCATCTTCTCTTCTATCTTTCCATAATCTATTCTTTATCATTTTCTCTTTCTGTCTTTCCTTGTGTAATTTCTTTCTCTCATGTAATTCTGTGTTTTTATCATTCTATCACTTTCTCTTTCTGTCTTTCCTTATGTTATCCTTTGTTTCTTCCTTCTATCACATCCTCTATTATGTTATTCTTTGTTTTTATCATTCTATCATTTTCTCTCTTTCCTATTCTCTGTTTTGTTCTTCTGTAATCTCTTTCCTTACTTTCCCACCAAACACACTCACTTCGGCTTAAGATTGCTTCCTGGCACGGTTTATGATCACAATGCACGCTAGATCTGTCCAGGGCGACCTATAGGAAGCGAACCAGTCTAGAAGACCACATCGCCAGGGTCCAGAACATCGTTTCCTGGACCGCTTGTCTGTTCACACTCACATTTAGACCGATCTAGCCTGGATCGGTCTCAGGAAGTCAGTGAGAACGGGCTCTCTCTCTCTCTCTCTCTCTCTCTCTCTCACACACATCTCTAATCACAGCAAATACAAAACTATCAAAAACCATACAAACCAATGCAAAATAACAATTATCTAATACGGTAAGCTACAATTTATATTATCTTAACATCATATACTAAAATATCAAAAACCAATACAAACCAATGCAAACTAACAATTATCTAATACGGTAAGCTACAATTTATATTATCTTAACATCATATACTAAAATATCAAAAACCAATACAAACCAATGCAAACTAACAATTATCTAATACGGTAAGCTACAATTTATATTATCTTAACATCATATACTAAAATATCAAAAACCAATACAAACCAATGCAAACTAACAATTAACTTATACGGTATGCTACAATTTATATTATCTTAACATCATATACTAAAATATCAAAAACCAATACAAACCAATGCAAACTAACAATTATCTAATACGGTAAGCTACAATTTATATTATCTTAACATCATATACTAAAATATCAAAAACCAATACAAACCAATGCAAACTAACAATTATCTAATACGGTAAGCTACAATTTATATTATCTTAACATCATATACTAAAATATCAAAAACCAATACAAACCAATGCAAACTAACAATTAACTTATACGGTATGCTACAATTTATATTATCTTAACATCATATACTAAAATATCAAAAACCAATACAAACCAATGCAAACTAACAGTTATCTAATACGGTAAGCTACAATTTATATTATCTTAACATCATATACTAAAATATAAAAAACCAATACAAACCAATGCAAACTAACAATTATCTAATACGGTAAGCTACAATTTATATTATCTTAACATCATATACTAAAATATCAAAAACCAATACAAACCAATACAAACTAACAATTATCTGATACGGTATTTTTTTTTTGCAATATTAATATTACAACAACAAAATGCATTGTAATTCTGAACTTCGTTATATCTCCCGAGGGAAATATCTGATCTTATGATGGAAATATCATTATTACTCACTTACTTTCTTAGCTCCATTAATAATATTCATAAAAAAATCACCAATCAATTTGATGATATCCGATAGCGGGTGGAGCTGAGGGTCATTAAAATTAAGATTGAAATTATAAGTAATATTAATATTATAATTATTATTAATAATATTATTATTATTATTATTATTAATATAAAAATTATTATTATTATTATTTTTATTCTCATAATTATTATTATTTTGGGGCGGTGGGTTGTTCATCGACTCAACATCGTTGTTCACCGACTCGCCAAGGTTGTTCAAAGACTCAGCATCATTGTTCATCGACTCGCCAAGATTGTTCATCGACTCGGCATGGTTGCTCACCAACTTGCCAAGGTTGTTCAACGACTCAGCATCGTTGTTCATCGACTCGCCAAGGTTGTTCATCGACTCGCCAAGGTTGTTCATCGACTCGCCAAGGTTGTTCATCGACTCGCCAAGGTTGTTCATCGACTCGGCATGGTTGTTCACCGACTCAGCAAGTTTGTCCACGTCCTAAAGGAAAAAGAAGGAATAAAATGAAACAAAAGTTATTTTCAAATCAATTCTTTCTATCCTGTCTTTGTCTAATTTCTTGTTCAATCTTTCTTTCATTCCATATCCCATTTCGATCCTCTGACCTTTTTCACTCTCACTCTCTATTCCACCTTTCTCTTTGTGTCTCACTCACTCTCTATCTCTCCCCCCTCCCCTCCCCCCCCCCCATACTAAGCCAGTTGGTTACAAGTAACTCATTATAATACTATATGTTGACGTTTACCTAACAAACAAAAACAATGATCAAGACTTTCAGGAAATCAATAATGTCAATGCCCTATTAAATTCCCTTTAGCAATCTTTTTTTTGATAACGCAATGCTTATTGACTTGCTCGCAATAAATCATTTGTTTTTTTGAAAGCCTTTGCAATCGTTTTAAACAAACAAAAACAAGTAATGAATGATTCTTACTGTCTTCTCCTTCTTGACGATAGGTGGCTGCGGCTGCCAGTTCGCATCGGCCAGGTATGCCAAGTCCTGGATCCGTGATGGTGAGGAGGATGGTATTGGTGGTGATGGTGGTGTTGATGTCAAAGCTAAAGTGAGAAATCAAATTGTAGAAAAATGATTCAATATCATAAAGAATACAAATAACTTATAGCTTCTAAAATGTACTAACTTCAGATATATGCATGTACATGTATTTAGGGAGAGCATAGCTAACCAGTGCCCCTTTGAAACCCAATCGGTATCCCTTAAGTACAGAAAACACTATGTACCTCATCTTGTGCTTTACCCTCCTCTTGCGCAAAAGGTAGATTCTGCCCCCCCCCCGTCCCCCCAAAAAATAAAAATAATAATGACTTTAAAAGTTGTAAGTCCTCTTTTGTTTTGTTCTGTTTCTTGAAAGAGATTTTTTGGAGTAAATCAACACGTAGGAATGGAAATGTACCTTTGCAAAGGATATCGACCCAAGTAATGAATGATTAATAATAATGTGCTAAATAAAATAATAACCAAACTCACGACGACATACGCCTTCTCCCCCTTGATGACCGTCCTTCATGGGGACGGCTGACAGCTCACGCTGGGGTGCTGTGTATGCTAGAGTGAAAAAAGGAATTGGTAGAGAAACGATTCATTATCATAAAGAATACAAATAACTTAAAGCTACTAAATATACTAACTTCAGATACATGCATGCATGAACCACAGCTGACCAGTGCACGTTTTACACCCAATTGGCATCCCATAAGTACAGAAAACAAAATGTACCCCGTCCTGTGTTTTACTCTCCCATTTCGCAAAGGGTAGACCCTGCTTCCCCCCCCCCCCCCCCCCCCCCCCCAAGGAAAAAAACTTAATTTTATTTTATTTATAAGGGGGAATTGACCCTTAATATAATGTTGAACATATAGAAAAGGGAAATCAGAGATTATATTATTGCACGTTTAAGATAAGTAGAACAAAGAAAAGGTCTTTTTTTTTAATCTGAAGTTTGATTTTTGAAAGTCAAGATCACACAAAGGGTAAAATATCCTAAAGACATTTTCCCCTTTTTTTGTGCAGGCCAAAATGCATTATTCTAAAGAATCTTTTTTTTTTTTTATCTATCTCATCACGGCAATTAAAACAAATTAAAGACCGATACTCTGTTTAATTTGAGTATACATGTACATAATAAATGGGAGATATCCTATAATTGGATTGATTTTTTGGAAAGTCTTTGTGATTGTTTGAACAAACAAAAAACTGTTAAAGATTATAATAATACAGATCTTATGGAGAGCATTATACCCTTGAAAAGAGTATCAACACAAGTAATGAATGATTCATAATATCCAAACTTACTGTCATTTCCTTCTTGGCAATGGTTCCAACAACCTTAAGTCCTGGATGATCTGTGATGATAAGGAGGATGGTGGCGGTGGTGATGGTGGTGTTGATTGGGGCGGCAGACTGCTCGGACCGTCCATGTACATGTACGCCAACCCTGCTATGCCAGCTAGTACAACTACCAGTACTGCTCTTTTTATAGCGACTGCACCTATGAAGCCAGAGGCTGGCTCACTTTCACGACGAGAACGAATAGGACGTCGATGTAGGTTTTCACTCTAGATAATGAAAAATTGATTTGGTGGAGAAATGATTTAATATCAAGAATACAAATAACTTATAGCTACTAAATGTATACTAACTTCATATACATGCTCATGCATGTTCATGCATTAGAGGGAGCACAGTTGACCCATGCCCATTTAAAGCCCAATTGGCATCCTTTAAGTACAGAAATCAACATATAACCCGTCTTGTGTTTTATCCTCCCTTTCGCAAAGAGTAGATCCTGCCCCCCCCCCCTTTCAAGAAAAACACTTAAAAAGTAATCGGTCTTGTTATGTACTGTTATATAACAGTACATAACAAGACAATACATATGTATTGTTTTGTTTCTTTGCATGACAGAGATTTCTTGAGTAAATTAATAAGTAAAACATTATTGACTTTTTTTTCGCCCTTTCCCCCTAGAAATCTGGACACATTCATGCATTATGGCATGCACATTAGGTTCATACTAGTGTATAAATATATAGAGTCATATCTAGGGTAAGTCCTTAAATCACAAGTTTGAAATTACAAGTTTTAAGCAGGGGATCTCAATATGTGGTTAAGTTGCGATCAATTTGAATTAATCGCAACATTTAATTCTTGAAGGCGAGCCATTGAGATTATCTAATTTTCATGTTTTTAGCAAGGTTTGCAATTTTAATGCTATCGTTTTGGTTTCATTGCGAAATGTGCATCTTTTCTTTAATAAATGATATGCCTCTCCATTATGAATGTTCTCATCATTTCCGGGTGCTGTTACACAATGTACCTCTTTTTTTTTCTCCTTTTTCCTAACAGTACACGAAGCAAACAAGGCTCAAATGGGAACAAACTTGGACTTCAGTCACTGCCAAACAACTACCGGGATGTGATATTTGATGAAAAGAGCTAGGGCGTCTAAGACGCCCTAGCTCTTTTCATCAAATATCACATACCGGCAGTCACGGATGTCTCTAGATAAACCATTTCTAAGGGGGGGGGGTGCTTTGGACAATTTGTTGACAAAGTTATACAAAAATGGCCCAGTCTTATGAAGAGTTTATATTAATCGCAACTATGTACAATTGTACACAAGAGATAGAAGAATGTGAACTTGCCATTGATTTGGATTAATCGTAACTCTTTATATGACGGGGCCTGGTCTTCAGATTTTCAAATTTGCAGACAAATGCTTCCAAGATACACCGAAAAAAGCTCATAAAATGTTCTAATTAGCAAAGAAGTCCATCGACTGAGGCGTTTCTGATCAGTTTGAATGGGGGGGGGGGGTGTTTATAGGACAGTTCATTGAACAAGGCTGAAAAGCATTATAAACCTTCCTGATAACATTGTTAAACAATCATTTAAAGTTAAAAAAACCGGTCATCGGTATTTCAAGTTTGCTGGCAATTAATGCTGCGCCCAAATCAACAGGAACTTCAAAAAAAATATTTTTCTGATTTGCGAAAAAGTCTATTATTATTCAAAAGTGAATGAATATTTCTAACAGAGTGTTGGGGTGGGGATTAACTCCTCATAACTCTCTCCAGCAACTGGCCATTTGTGACGCTCTTGAATGAATTGTTTGTGTGCCATTTATGAGAAAGAAAAAAATCAGACTTTGATCGTTACTATTATGATCAATCTACTTACCCAGTGCACTATGAAATAGCTATAGAGGTTTTCTGATTTGCGAAAAAGTCTTTTACTATTCAATAGTGAATGAATGTTTCTAAAAGAGTGCAGGGGTGGGGATTAACTCCCCGTCATTCCCAAGGTATTCGTGACTCACTCGAACGAATTGATCGTGCATTGCAGTAGACTGCATAGCCATATAAAATGGATGCGTATGACGTTAAAAGGCATCGTCTAACAATGTTAAATCTGATGAGATGAAGTGCCCTACGTGTTATCAGTGTCTGTGATATTTATGCAAGGAAAACAGAACATGAGGCCATACCCTGAAACTAGAGAAGAAATTTTCACACCTTGACATCAGGAAATTCTGTTTCTCGAATAGAGTAGTGGACACATGAAATAGCCTATCTGAAGAAGTGGTTAATGCCCCATCCGTAAATTAATGCCTTCAAAAACAAACTGGATAACTATCAGAAAAAAATCACCTTCAGCATTATGACCCTGACAGTAACTAGAAGTAGAATGCAGAACTATTCCACCCTCCAAACACACACACACATACCTCGACATGAAATCACAACAAACTGAAGTATTGATGTAAAGGAACTCAATCGATCGATGAACAGGCCGTTTTACAAACATCGATGGATTAAGGCACTGTTTTTTTAAACTATATACCAAATGTGTCCTCAAAAGGGTCTTAAATGAAATTATGGTTACTTACTTCCAAGTTCAACATGTATTTGTAGGATCAGGACTATTCATATTTTTGAGAAATGCAAATTTTGGACCTTAGTCTATTTCCTTATTTATTCACCAGATATATTAATACTTACAATTTTATTGTGAACTATAGCATATAAGTAAAATGCTTTTTTTTAGGTTTTATTGACCTAAGTTACATCAATTGTTTGCAGAAAAATACTTCTTTAATATTTATGGGAAAAATTGTGCAGTTTTAATTGGTTTAGCACATACCTAGTTTGTCTTCCGACTACCATTACTCAATTTATGTAAGGTTCATGTATACTGTTTATTTCAAGAACATGTTATGAACATGGTAAAATGCTCATGTGATCTTACAGAGTGAACTATGAAGCTAATAGCAATTGTAGTCATCAAAACTCCTACAAATTTCACTCACAAACATACTCTCTTTTCCATGTTATGAACAACAGTGTACAATGTATGCTATAGTTTGTTTCGGATGTTAATCAGATCATCAATTTCTACAATATATATGTTCAATCAGCTTGCTTTGTTCTTTGCCTTAAACTATAGTGTGTCATTCAATATTATCACTAACACATACCATGTATGTAAGCAAAACATTGAAAAGTCCTTTTTAAAATAAAAGTACAAAAAAAGTATCCTCAGCCATTTAAGTAATAAGAAATAATGGAATCCTAATTCATTGTACATCCCGAGAATGAGACATTTTACATGTATTTTAAGATTTTGTATGTTTTAGGCTTAATATTAGTAACAATCATCCTTTACCACTCTATTTGTATTAGGAGGCTGTTTCAAAAGACAACAATTTTAAATGCTCTTAAATAAGTATTTATTTATTTATTTATTTACTTGATGACTGATTGATAGATGGATGGTTTGATACATTGATTGGTTGGATGGTTGATTGATCTCAACTCTTGCTGTGCAGATATCACAGGTGACAAACAATATACATGTAGGTATGAATCTTAGATTGCAAATTGCTCAACAAGTGTGGATACCAATTAGATGTTCAGAGCGTAAATCAAGCATTCTAGTTATCTGTGAAACATTATAGATTCATACTTTCATAGAACATAATTTTGTACAGGATCCTTCAAATTTCTCCGTTTAACGATGAACGATGGTTGATGAATACCAGCAAGAGAAAAAGGACAATCAGTATTAAAGCCCATTTATATTTCACACTAGCTTTTATGTATGCATACATTTGAGGATACTTGAGGATAACTCAACAGTTGAACAATACTTGTATATTGAGAAGCCAATTTTATTTATGTTATAAATGTAAATTACCTTGAATATGTATATTGTTTCAAATGAAAATCAACAAAATCCCTGTGGAGGGAAAAATATGGAGAATTTTTTTTGGAGGAAGATTCTTTATATGTTTAGGATCATTAAATAGGTATTAATGCTCTTTTCTTTTTACATGTATGTACATTTTGTTGGGAGGTCCAAGCATTTGAACAATATTTGTACATAAACTTGTACATGTGAGGGTAATTTATCAAATGAAAGGAAAAATTTATGAATAAATTAATTTTGAAGAGGCTACACGTTTTTCATGCTTACTACCCCCACAAATTGATAATCTATTTTCTTGTCATTTGGCAATTTGGCAGATCTACAGCCATGTGAACATTATGTTTAACAAGTTTCTATAATAGAAATCGGATACTGATTACTGATTACCGGTAGTGTTTTACTAAATGTGCTCATCAATTGTACATGTATGCAACCAATGATTGTGTCATGTAGTGTGCAAGCCAATTTCATAAAATCTATATTTCCCATAAATTTTTAGAAAAGCATCTGAATATACTTGATTTTATCAACTTGATATACCTGTCTCTAGTGTCTCATACCATGTCATGTACATGTACACTGGGTATTGCTTAAATGGGTGATTTGAGCTTTTGTAACCCACCAAATTTTTAGTTGACCATACAATCTTTGGTTATATGACATCATTATTTTGGAGAACAACCTCTATAAAAATGAAAACCTGATGATTTGCAAACACACAACAATGTATATAGCAAGAGGAGAGGTTGAAAAATTGAAATTCGGTAATCTCACATCTATCTTTGCCCATGATTTGAACAAGTTAAAGTATGAAAATGTCTGTTAACAGTTTAATGTAACGTCCGAAACATGCTAACAGCATACCAGAAAGTGCTTTTAAAATGGCTGAATATATTTTATGTGTCACTTTAGTTGAGATATTTTTCGGATAATTACAATTAAGGATGTACTGAAGCAGCCAGCCATGCCTTGCATCACAAAGTGTGACTTCAATATTTTATGTTTTATAAGTCAATTTTGCAGAAAATTTAGATATTTTACGAAAAATGTGATTCTTTGCATCAGATTTCTTCATATTTCTATATTTAAATCTAAATAAAATTATCAAAAAATGGTGTTTTTAACAGGAGTGTGCATTGTGAAATCGTAACTTGCAGATATGATCGAAAGTTAATTGAAATTTGCAAACAATGTGTTAACAATGATATAATGTAACGTCCGAAACATAGTGGATTCGAAAGACCTGAATTGTGTTTTGACTGTATTTAGACTTATAATAACTTATTTCATAATGATTTATTCACTCCAGATACCCTAAAATATGGATTATCATCATTTACTTGATATTTTTTGTTCGGAAAATTGGTTTTAACTATAAAATAGTATTGTAATAATGTATTGCAAATTTTCTTTGTTTTGGTGGGAAACTGCCATGAAATGTTAAAAAAGTGTTAAGATAGATAGGTCCTGAAGTTCATATATTTTCTGCTACCGGTATTTCAAATTGAAAATTGTTTCGGACGTTACAAGATTGTTAACAGAAAAATAAGAAACCTTTTTTCAAAATTAGAGTATATTTCTAATATAAGCGCTACTATAATTAAATTAATTTTTCTTTAATTTAATCACTTGGAGCTACTAATAAGCTTATTCGAACGATATACAATCTCATTAATTTTTGTACTAGTGGGTTAAATGAGGGTCTACATTGTTTACGTAAAATGTAACCTCCAAAACACCATTTTCAATTGCACTGTTCCATCAAAATACAGGAGTTGATTCAGATTAATATTAACTTTCTTTAAGATCCACCATGCTCATTAATCATCAATAGAAAAAAAAACATATTGTTTGTAGCTATATATTTTTTTCGGCTCCAACCAAAATGGTTTGTAAATTTTGTTACAAAATTCCTTAAACAATTTGATTTTCAGTGATACCTCATGTACATAAAGCAATTGACAGTTTTTCATTAAGCTATGGGAGGTCAATCTAGGTCCATGCTACAAGAAAAAGTTGTAACTGATTTCTAATTCTTTATCTTTGTAAAGTTTCAGGCTCTCAAAGGGCCATTAAGCTATTTGGTCATAATTTTAAAAAATAGTCCCTTAAAGGTTAGAGTAAAGTGTAAATAAGTAAGTAATATTGAAGCCCTAAAGAAAGTGCGCTTCAAAATGATCATGAAGTGCCTCAAAAAAGTAAACATCTTTGAGTGACCGGTTTTACCTATACTCATTTTCCCCTAGGGGGTAGTTGTCCGGGGGGGGGTAGTCATCCTAGAGGGTGGTTGCCCTGGGGGTAGTTGTCCTGATCCTGCCCAGGTCGAAAATCCCATAGAGACCAATAGAGACCATTAGAACAATCATATTGGTCTCTAATGGTTTCTGTTGGTGTCAAATGGTTTCTGTTGGACCCATAGAATAGAATCCCATAGAGACCATTCAAACCATCAGAAATTAACCGAAACCAATAGAAATCAATAGGACCAATACTCAATAGAAACCAATAAGACCAATAGAAACCAATAGGACCAATATAGAAACCAATAGGACAATATGAATACTCATTAGAAACCAATTGGA
>NW_022144973.1:0-8278 GCF_000002235.5 Strongylocentrotus purpuratus | reverse complement strand
TTTATCTCGTGTTATTTTACCAGGTAGCCCATCAGTTGACAATGAACTTTCTCCCTGGGGCCCTGGATAAATGTTCAAGGTAATATTTACTAAAAGTAATAAGGGCTAAACTTGAACTCTTAGAAAGAACCTCTGGGTGCGATTTTCATTCATTTTAATATTTTGTGGGCCATCTCAAGGGTATTTCAGGGGCCTGTTGAAATGTTATGCTTGTTTCCTTAAAGGGTAGATACATTTGCAAACCTCACAAAACGAAATGATCAAATTATCACAAAATACCATACTGGATTGTTAGGGAATGAAAGTTTAAAGCTTCCTGTAAAATTGTGGCTCCTGGTGGGCTGTCATTTTCAAGAAAAACAGGATTAAATTCCAATGCTGGTCGGTGGACCAGCGTTGGAGAAAATTGGCTTTTTTCTCAAAACTGCTCCTAATTTGTCATAATTAGTTATTTCCCGTTTTCTTTGCAGTTGATTACACACCTGTGAAGGGGTACAAGCCTGCTAGACTGATTCTCTGACCTTACAATTCCCAAAGTCTATAAATTGCTCCGTTCATCTTAAGGGGGTGGGTCGGGGAACCAGACTACAAGAAACATGATTGGTTTTCTTGTTTTTCCAGCATCTACAAACCCAAATCGTGAAACAAGTCATTTTAACAATATTTGCTAAACATACTAATCCTCCAAATCCATTTATTTCTGAAATTGAAGCAAAAGCAAGGTTGTACATTCCCTTTAAGGGGTCATCCTATGGCTCTTTGAAAAAGTACCCCCTCCCCTTCATGGTCAGACAGGAAGAGATAAGGGAGACCACTGCGAGAGACATTCAAAGGCCTGCCTACGATGCCTGACGCTCACGTGAAGACGCTATGGCTTTTGCACATTCAGAATAAGACTAGTCGTCGCGTATTTTGCACTATACATGCGCAAACCAGAATGTAAGTGTTCTACATAACCCCCCGAGGACAGACACACAAAGGGAGAACAACAGATCCTTTCAGTCCTCGGAGTTGGTCTTTTGTTCAAAACGGTCCTCTGTAGTAAGTTTGTGTGCTTAGTGGTATGGGAGAGTGTTAAATTACAGGGACAAAGGGAAACACAAAGCATCGTCCTCGACAGTATAGTAAAACCCGACTGTATGCGCATGCCGTGTGTCCTGTCCACTGGGCTCTCAAAAGTGGTCAAAAAGCGCCCTCTCTTGTTCGTGCAAGGAGCCATACTGGCAGAGTTTTTGGAGGGTGTAAAAGAGTAGGGTCAAGGAGGGAACGAGAGACAGCAATTTTATAAAAATACCCTTTTGGCAATGATGGCCTTGACGTCGATCAAGCTTTGGCGACTTGGAAGTGGCCAGATGGGCAGCAACCATGAGCGGGGTGAGCCTATTGGTTGAGGCCGACGTCACTGCCTCGATGTCAGCACCATGCTTGATCAAGCTCTTCAACGCACTCCTACAATGCATGCAAAAAACAAAACAGATGTTAATGATGCTTGAGCTCTACCCACCTCCTCTAGAAATGATTCCAAAACCACAATAAAAAATGTGATTTCTTTCAAATAGCAACAGATAAAAACATTGAATCCCAACTTACCCTCCTATGCAAATATACATTCTGTGCCAAGTAGTCCTTTCAGTCAAAATCAATCAAGTGACTGTTTTCAACAGTTAAGAATGCCCAGCCTACATAAAGAAAGATTGACTGGCCGTGACTGTTTATGTAACTTATACAGCTTTGCTTTGGCTGTGGGTTGATTGATAAAGCTAGCTGTGCCCACAACCTTGCCTGCTTTGTCTATTCATGGGCTGTTTAACGGAGTTTGACCAGTCACAGTGCTTGCTTGACCATTGATCCAACTGCTGGTTACTAGCCCGTGTTAAAAGTATAGCAGGGGACTTGGGTGGAAATTTTGACTATCTGTGACTGTTTAACAGCAGGAGGGTTAAATTTTGGAATGTGCTGAAAAACCTCCAAAATCCAGTGCATTATAGTAAAGTCTGTCCCGAGCCAATGTGGCTCATCAGGCCGGCATTTATCTCCGGTTTCAGTAGCATGAAACAACTGAGAATATTTCTACTCTCCCCCTGGATGGGATGCTAGTCCATCGCAGGTTACTCCCAGCTAATGCCGGTTACCCATTTATACTCCTGGTGGAGCAGGGCAAGTTGGGGTTGAAGTGCCTTCCCCAAGGACACAATATATGACCAGCGGCTGATTCGAACCCCAGACCCTCTGATCATGAGTAACGAACCCTAACCACTAGGCCACACACTCCTGTGCATTATAGCCAAATCCATTCTTCTTCAACCCTAACTGGCCCTTCTGCTAGGATCAATCATCAATCCTGCAAAATCCTCCGACTTCCATCTATGACCTCCTGCAACACAGTCTAGAATTGGCTCTGGTCCTACATTTATTTTGTAAGGACAGCTGTACATACCACATGTCCAGCTTTGGTTGCGTAATGGATAGCATACTCTGCAGTGGCCGATTTCCTCTTCACCCCACACAGTTCATCAGTGTTGCCTGCAAGTTGAAATGCTACATGCTATAGAATTTTGGTTGTTCCTTTTGGTAGCTCTTTACCAGCTTGTTTTTAAGTATTATATTTTTTATATATTTCCATTTTTTTTTAACTTATGATGCTTATTGTTTGAGAGTAACTTGTAATGAAATGTACATTTTCACATTAGGATTTTCCACTCACCAATGTTAATTCGGACGATTCGTAATGCAGTGCGCCACCAAGAGTTTGCCGTGCATTTTTCAAGTTTACGGTCGACAAACATGGCCCTTTGTAATGAGTGTCAGTAAACAACTTGAGCTAATTTGTTATAGATTGGGTATAGCATTCTGCCGCCTTACAAAAAACACCATATACTTGAATCATACGCTTACGAAACTACTGACCGGAAAAACTAACATTTCAAATGTCCCGTGCGCGCAAATTTGTTGACCCATTTCCCACAAATGCACTGGGAAAAAGTGAACTCTCCATAGCAAACTCTTGGTGGCGCACGGCATTTTTTGTGAAACGCCCGAATTGTATGGACACTGTATACTGTGTGATATCAAAGAGCTTGCAAGAAATAATAAAAAGTTCAGTGATGTTGTACCCACTACAATATCAGATTCAAACCAGCCCCCGACCCGTCTATTGTATCACCTCAAAAACCACTATTAATATTCGAGTGCTCATGTCTGTAACGACTTGAAAGTTTAATGAAAATGTTGTATCTGTTTCAGCACAATGAAGTTGAATCTTCAGTCAAAAAGGACTCGTGAGTCTTAGGCACTTACCAGACTCGATCTTCTTGAGTAGAACTTCGATGTTTTGTTGGCGTCCATACAGAGCTGCTACCATGAGTGGAGTCATAGCTTTATTGTCTGTCTCATAGGGTTCATCCCTCTATGAACAACAAAAATCCACACATAAGCAGAAGAACCTAAAAGATACTTTCACTCTTATTGATATTTTTAGAAAGATTCTTCAAATATGTACTCACTTCCCTAAAAATAAAAGATAAAATACAAAAGCAACTTAAAGAAAGAAACATTACTAAAAACCCACAAAATGAGGGAGAGAAAAAAATGAAGAAATTTTCAGTTTTTGAGGTGGGAGAAAAACCCGAGCAATAATTAAAGGAAGACCACGTCCACTTGTCAGGCAAGGTGAGATTCAAACCCAGGTCACTGAGGCTGAAAAGTGCTGTCTCACCTACTCAGGAGTAGTTCTAGGGGTCCGCTCCCCTCACAAGCTGCAGCGTAGTGGATAGGCTTGCGCCCTTTGCTGTCAGTGATGGCATACTCTGGGCAGACTAAGAGCAGCTTGGCAAGGATCTTAGGGTTAGGGTTGATGGCTGCACAGTGCAATGGAGTGACCTGAACAAAGAGGGGGACAAAATGGTTCTTGTCAACCCTAGCTTCAAATGCATACAGCTTTTCAAGGCAAGCTGTACAAAAAGTAAACAAGACAAGTTTGCGGTAGCACCATGTGAATAATCTCTTTCGTGAGTATGTGTGGTTCTGAAAAGAGCGGACGGACTCAACGTTTCGAAAGTATGCTCTGCCTGTCGTCTACAACGGGCTGAGCATACTGTTCAAAACGTTGAGTCCCTCCGTTCTTTTCAGAACCACACATACTCACAAAAAAATTTATTCACATGGTGCTACCGCTAACTTATCTTGTCTTAGTATCTTTCCACCATGCAAAAATTCAAATCTCAAAACGTAAACACCGCAAAAAAAAAGTCTACACTCATGGGAGGGGTTGTATTTTGAATCTGATCTTCTTATGATGACGTTATTTATGTAGACCTTTGGGGATTTTGTTAGCCCTCATTTTGATACTCCGTTTGCTACCAAAGACTGTAAATCATCCAAGATTGACACTGGTTTACAAAAAAATCATGCAGTTTTAAACAATTTCAATTTAAAGACCACGTGAGAAGACATTGCGAAGAGTAACCACACAGTCCATAATTGGCCCCTATCGACTGCACAGTACCCGAACAAAGCGCAGTAATTCAATCCGTGTGCTCCCTTGCAGTCAAGCACTGTGTGATAGGTATTCCCTGACGTCGTTTTGGGCAATGTGACATTGTCACACAGCAATTTCCACCTATGTACTCTTTAAATTTGCAACTTTTCAAACTGCATCATTTTTTATAAACAGTTGTCATGTTGGACGATTTACAGTCTTTGGTAGCAAACGGGGTATCAAATGTAGCTAACAACATTCTCCATTTTCAGTCTTTGGTAGCAAACGGGGTATCAAAATGTAGTTAATAACATTTCCCAAAGGTCTATATAAAATGACGTTACCATAAGACGATCAGATTGAAAACTTTGACCCCTCTAATGAGTGTGGACTTTCTTTTTTTGTGGTGTTTACATACATGTAGGGCTGGGTAACTACTACTTTTGCTTCAGTCAATTTGATTATCAGACAACTTGTGTACCTTCTCGGTTATCCCTCGTGGTTTCTGTGATGATTTAGTATTTTCAAATGACGCAAAATTACTTAACTACAAAATGCACTATCCTCACAAAGTAGATGCAATCAGCCTGCTTTAATTTGAATGAAAGCACAACAGCCAGTGGGCCTTACCCTGTCATTATCGTAGGGCTGTCTTCTTGACAGAGACTGCTCTGAATGGTGACAGGTCCTCCGGCTTATCTAGAGAAGCACCTGTACGCGCAAAACCATCAATTAGAAGAAACAAAGAAAATAAGGTGCCTAACCTGAATATTGTTTATAATGGTTACATCATGTACTATTAAAATTCACTGCAAACCGTTTGCCTGATGCTCACGCCAAGACGCAACGGGTTATTTTGTGCACACTCAGAAAGAAATAGGTCGTGCGTACATCGTACTAATCACACGCACGTGGTCTGTCCTTCCCACTAGGCTTTCAAAAGTGGTTGTACTGTCTACTGTTCGTGCACAGAGTCGACACCGACGACACATTTTCTTTGAAATGTTGATGTTTATCAATGGATGCTATTGCCACAATTCTTCGGAGGAGTTTAATAGCGTTTCCCTGACCATCATAAAAAATCCTGAACTGCCACCAAAAGCTGATGTGGGGAATAATTTTGGAAAACTGGAACACATCGTCACATATTATTTATAATACAAACAGTTTTGAAACTTGTAAAGCTTGACTTCTTTTCGTAAGTAGTTACTTCATTCATCACTGGAGATGGTCTTGAAGTGGTGGTCATTTAATAGCATCAGTCAATAAAAGAAAGCATCTATTTCACTTACCCTTGGTGTTTTTTGCAAGGAATCTTCCCGAATCCTCTCAAATCTTTCGCTGTGCAAGATCCCAAAGCTGCAGTCTTTAAATCTTAATTTCAAAGCTGCAGTCGGCGTGAAGAGAAATGGATATTTTAGGATAATTCATAAGATGGAATTTGTGTTGGGGTGATATTTGGGATGGCACTAATACTGCGCCATTTCTTGACATTATGTAAAACGTTTCGTCTTCAGAAGTCATTATTCAAAATGACTCAAGAACTAGACTCAAGACTTTATTCTGCTTCCAGCATATTGTTTATAATCAACGGGTGTTTCCTTAAAAAAAAAGAGAGTTTCTATCCAGAAAGTTTTCATGGATGAAGATATGATTCACTATATAAAATACAAATCAGCTACTACCTGTAAGAATTATTATCATGAAAGGAATTCTGCTACTTTTGGTACAAATCTACAATAAAGTATTACTTGACAACATATTCAAACAGTGTTGTAGTCAAGTACGAGTACAAGGCAAACATTTTCAATGAGTAAGAGTACGAGTACTACAACACTGTATTCAAACATCACTGAAAGATACTTATAAAAGTATACATGATTATGAAACAGAAACACATTGATAAAAATTTGAACTGTAGAATTTCTGGAGCTCAACTGACCTGTTCGTGGAGTTTGTTGCAGTTGAGCCCCCCAGACTGGTTGAACTTCTCAATCAGGCAACCGGCTAGCTTACGATGGCCTGCTGTGATTGCTTTGACGATGTTCGTTTGTACATGAGACTAGGGATCCAAATGACAAACAAAGCAGGAAATGTATTACAAGCAGGTTTTGTAAAAAAAAAACCACACACATACCTTTCATCTCTGATGAATCCATAACACCACCCAGTGTTGGATGGTTTGAGGCAGTCAAGGGGTACAGGGACGTATCACGCAGGGCAGTTTGGGGTGGTGTACAAGATCTAATGGGTTTAATCCCAAAGGTGTCCTAAAAAGGTGGCCTCCCACAAACCTAACTCAAGACCCATTTAGACATGTACCTCTCAAGAAAAACACAGGTGGCAGTTGAAAACATTTGTGATGCGATCAAGCTACATGAGTCATTTGTCAACCCCGGTCAAAATATTTTTTATTACAGATTTCAAAAGGCACAATCTCAGTATTACTGCTTTGAAAACCGCATGCTGATACCATCTTTAGTTCAAAAATTATGAAGTGGAACACCAAGAGATGTGATGAAGTGATGTGATGAAGTGGCCCTATTTTGGCCTGTATCTCCACTTAAAAATTCCCAACAAACGACTCATTTAGCTTGATCGCATCACATTTGTGTTGCAGTGGCCAGATGAGGTGGGGTGAAGGGTGCTCCTTTACAAGTGTCTGCCTTTGCATTGCCAGCAACAATGGATTGATACTCCAGGATACATTATGTAGACATGTTTGGCTAAAGTACGTGAATTACACTGGTGGAGTGTAATATCTTCGCTTCACCATGCGTCATATTCCTAGGTACTTAAATCTGATACACTCATCACTTGACCCTTTGGTGCGTTGATCGTTGTGCATAGATGCACAGAGTTTTTGCGGCGCTTGCTAGCGACCGCCATGTGCATTAAAGGAATTAACAGGCTTTAGCCTGAGTTTTCTGGGTATCATTTGGACACCTTGTCGGCTATTCTGATATGAACCCTCATTTTGTTATCTTTTTATTTTAATTTTATTACACTTCTCCACTGGTTGATTATAAAAAAATATTACAAGATATACAGAAAAAAAGAAGAGTTTATGCCAGAATACGTACGGATTAAGCCAGTGAGTGGCAAGATGGAACAGGTGACTAGCACCTCTACAGAGCCATCCTACCACAGGAAAACAAGATCCTATAAATTAATTTTTGTTATCTTTTCTATTAAAAAAAAAATAAAAAAAATAAGAGGGGGCAGGCCGTATGATAGGTACAACAAAGCCAAAAGGAAGAATTTCACAAAGGGGGTGGGGGCAGTAAGCGATACTAGAACTGAAAAGAGTAATTTCAAGTGGAAGACTGCCTAGGGGCACAGAGATTCTGAATACCGACTTGTTTGGTCTATTGTCCCTATTGTAATACTCTGTGTAGATGTACCTGGTACCCCAAAACCATGTGTGTGTACACAGAAACAGCTTTTCCACTTCATATTATAACACTGATGAAGTTCACAATTTCAACACTTGGACACCTGTTTTACAATTCAAGGCAAAGGCTGACTTAGGTACGTCCACAACCTTTCCATGAGAGTCTGCAAGCATGATCATGTTGATGGTTTTTTCGGAGACGCCTGAAGAAAGTGCTTCTTCCAGGTAGGTTCGGTCGCGTACGTTTCTGGACAAATCCTAAAGCCAACAAGAACAATTCACAATGAGGCAGAGTACTAAGGCTGCAATTGTAAGGCCAAACATGATGTGAAGTAAATGTCCACAAAAAGTTCGGCAGTGGGACACGATTTTGCTGTTTATAACATGCTCCAGCAAAATCAGACCAA
>NW_022144972.1:0-8298 GCF_000002235.5 Strongylocentrotus purpuratus | reverse complement strand
GGGTCGGGTCGGTTAAGGCATCTTGTGAAAAACCTGGAATTAACGGGAAAAATAAAACGAAAAAAATATTATTGCAGAGTCACTCAGAGCCCGTACTACCAACGTCAACCCATCTCGCAATTGTGCAAGTGGTTTGCGGTTATCACCTACAGTCTATAATGTGTAGGCTCACAGGTAGGTCACGTTAGGAGTGTTTACCATACCGTACGATACGATTCTTTACTGAGAGACGACAATTTTCAAATAAAATTCACGTGACGCGAGTAAGTTCAGGCACAAAAGAGGACATGTTCTTTAAATATAGGATGATTAGACCAAGCCAGAAATTAAGTTTGTTTCCGGTCGGTTCCTTTCGGGTTGGTTTTTCCGTGAGTTTTTGTCAGGTCGGGTCGGATTTTGGGAAGTTCAGATCGATTTCCGTTTGGTCTGGTCAATCCGACCCGATGCACAACATAAGTCTGGAATACCTACTTCTTTACCCTAAATAACCTTGGTGCTCAAAAGAGAAGCGTGATGTATCCAGAAAGAACTATAAAATTGTTAATCAGGGGTAAAATGACAAATGTACTTCTTTTCTCTTGTTGATTAATTTCTTGATTTGTCCTCATCCCCAAAATGCTTTGTAACGAAATGATATTTTGGCTTAGATGGTAAATATCTCAACATGCAATGCTATCCAGTGAAACAACCTCATTTCACTATGCTCTTGCAAAATTAGGCAAGTGGAGCCTAGATTACCCTAAAACCTGCCTTAAATATCAATTTTTCCTTCATAGCCTATTACCCGCCCAGCCCTTCAATAACCTACTCACAACTTTGGCTCTCTAAACCTCACACAACCTTGCTGCCACACAGTTGGTGTTAACAGGAAGCTGTTTTTTTATTTAGCCGTAGTTTTAGCAGTGGCTTAAAATCCTTACTTGGGTAAGCCCCAAAATCCCTACTGTTTGGACAGGGTTTTCTGGCTTGGATCGACCTACATGCCTTCCTGTGTAAAGTGCCTGCATTGAAGAGTTGTCGTTCTGTCACAAGTCAATCTCAGGTCAAATCAAAAGTCAAATCACGAAGGACCCAAGTGAGAGAGGATGAACAATGACAAAGGAATGTCACAGTCTATTTGAATAGCTTGCCACTTCAGACTAGATGACTTATGATGGACTCAGGATACTTGTGAGGACTTGAACGACTGCCTGACGGGAGACTTTTGAGACGTTGGTGGCAGCAAACACACCGGTCCTTTTTCCATTGTTGGCGTCATATTGAGCATGTGCACTTTAGCTTAAACATGACGTTAACAATGGGAGACTTTGAGACGTTGGTGGCAGCAAACACAACGTCCTTTTTCAATTGTTTATGTCATGTTTAAGCTAAAGCGCTCATGCTCAATGTGACGCAAACAATGGAAAAAGGACCGGTGTGTTTGCTGCCACCAACGTCTCAAAAGTCTTTCATTGAAAAGGACCAGTGTTGCTGCCCACCAACGTCTCAAAATCTCCCATTGTCCCATTCACAGGAACCATGCAAGATTTTGGATCCAACGACCAAGCCCTCTAGTGGTAGCATTGTAAAGTGCATAAATCGTCATGTCATATATCTTGACTGTGCAAACACTTTTTGACTGATGCTAATTCTATGCAAAAGAAAATGCTGTAAAAAAACTTGCTTTTGAGGCCTGAGGGTTAGTAGATTTTGAGCTCCGGCGCTTGTAGAAACAAATCAACATATTGAATGTAGATATTTTAGTTGATGGAGATGGTGAGTCAAAAAATAGGAAGTATGGGGAAGTTTTGTAATCTTACTAGTATTTCCGAATGGCTGTGAGTGCTTAGGGATTTGGTGAAATGTAATATGATCCTGAAAAAGTCATTAAGAACTAACTTGGTATTTGCACAGGAGCCGAGAAAGCCCATGGGTAAGGAACTAAAAGGTAGCACACGTCAACCAACTATGATTGAGAGATGATGTTGCAGAGTGTGAACTTTGATGATTATTTAAAAGTAAACTTGGGGTGTTAAGTTTATTTTTCAGTTTGTTTCATGACTACAAAGCATTAGCAGGCTTAAAAAATAATCTACAGAAGAAATTTTAAGAAGGTTGGTTGTAATAATTACTCTGGATTGGACATTTGGGGAGACATCCCCATAGACTTGTGCACACAATTTTTAAAACTTAAATGTGCCCTAACCCAATATTCCCTTGTCCTTTTTCCACGAATTTCGGTATGTTTACTGATTAGACCACGAGCAACAATATAACCTACGGTAATTGCCTCTAAAGGGGGGCTGTGACAGGTAAACATGAACATGTCTCTAATGACCGATGTATCCCATCGTGCGAAGAAATTACGATAACGTGTCTCCTTAGTGGTACCTTTACACTAATAAGTCTGAGGATAATTTTTTGTAACCTACATGTTTGCAGTGTGTCTAGGTATATGTACATGTATGTACTGACCTAAAGTTTGACTATACAGCTAAATTTATACGTAATCTGTTCAAACTAGTACATGTATAATGCAGCTCCCTGGAAGCAAAGTTAGAAGTCAAAGTTAAGCCATGTGCTTCTCCTAACCTCACAGACAAGTTCAAATACCCTCCATTTATCCTGAGCTACATGCATGGTCTAAAATTTGGAGTTTCCATATTCAGTCGAGAAAATGACACACAGCATTACTGAATGAGTGCTCACTAAAGGGCCCTCCTTAGCAATAAAATCTGGTTTGCATCCCTTTATCTTCAAGTTGAAGAGTTGAAGAGTTAATACCTAGCCTGCACTTGTGGGACACTGAAATGTCAAGACTACCCTCCAGAATTACGAGTCATGACTCAAGATTGTCTGCAATCTCACAAAGCAAACCACAAAACACACGTCCTTCATACAAACATCAAAAAGTAAAGAATACCTGTGCACTTGCAAAGGGTCGTGCTTCCTCAGCAAACGCCCGAGACTTAAATTTTCGGGCCTTAAATGAAGCCCCCTCTCTCAACCAAGCCTAACCCACCTTGATACCCAAGCCCTAGATAGCTTCATTGGATAGAAACTAACAGAAGGCAGGAAGCTACCAGCCCACCATGGGAGGGGGAGGGGGCAAACAAGAGGGGGAGAGAGAGTACGTCAACTACCCGGAAATTGAATGTTACAGCAGAGCTGACGTGCGAAGCAAGTGAGAGCTAGCTGTGGCCATTTCGAAGTTGGAGGGGGGGGGGGGGAGCAGGAAATGGCTTGGAGGCCAAGGGGGTAGAGATATCAGCATGTTGCAGTACCTGGGCTGTCATGGTAGGGATCAGAGGAGCGTGTTGATGACGGTTGTAGCTGCAAGCCATGCGGCAAGGCCCGTGATGTAACGATCGCGATCTGGTGTGTTATATCACAGTCAAGTCTAGACTGCCCCTTTGCACGCAAGACTCCCAAATTTGTCAGAGGAAAACACAATAACGGGTTGAGCACGTACATGGTTGTGTACTGAAGGGCAGTAAATATCAAGGTTGAGCTCGAACTTAAAGGAATGCATTTGGGCACCATACAAAAATGGTTTCAGTATCTTCATCAGACATGTGGTAATGGAATTTGAAAATGTGTCTATAAAAAAATATGCTTATAAAAAATGCCACCACCTGAATGCGACTGGAGTATATATTTTAGAATGGCAACAAAAAAAACAAAAACAAAAAAACCTTGGAAAGTGCTCTGGCTGCATGCTATTGTGCATTCAACTCAAAATCATATTAGTTCTAAAGATGGTACCGGTAAATTGAATCCAGTCAATGTGATGGATGTCCGAAGTGTCTTTGATAAACAAATTTCTTTGCTGATTGCAAAAGTTTTTGTGATGAGAATGCTGTGCGAAATGGTGTCGAATGCACAACTGAAATCTAAACTTATCACATCCACATTTTAACAACTTTGTTCTGTTTGTCATAATACATGCTTTGATTAACATCCAAAGCTTTCACGACTCATATTTAGCCAATAGCATATGACTTCCCAAGATGCCAAACAATTCCTGGACTCGACTTCCTGGACGAGTAAGAACTCCAGGTGGCAATTTGCACATCCTCTTAACACACTTGAAGACCAGCGAGGCCCAGAAAAACAATATTTGTTGTCAGGCCTTTTTCTTCTCAAGTGGTGCAAAGTCTTAATAAGTTGGCTTTGGCGACGGAAACTGGAGGGGAAGTTTCTGAAACTCTCGTTCATCACCTGTCGACAGTGATTTAGACTTTTGTGGATGTGCAGACAGAGGGGCCTCGAAAAACAATTAAGACCATGCAGTTCCAATACCGTGCATTACACCGGAAAAGTGCTAATCGCTGACCCTCTTTTAGCAACTTATTAAACAACTTTTGCCTTTTTTCCTGGAGATGATAAGGTGAGACAGGGTGTCAGTACAGTATTTTAGAATCACAGTTTTAAGAAAAAAGATCCCACAGAACAGAATTGAAAAGTACAGCATGAAAAGTCCTCACTTAATTGACATGCTGACTGCTCAGTTTTGCTACAGGACTCTCTACAAACAACCTGCTAAATCCTTGCTTCCTCCAACCGGGCTACTACACGTCCAGGCAGAATTTGTCATGCTGGTTATCCTATTTCCAAACTTCTTATTAAAACCAGACACATTTAGGACAGTGTTGTTCCTTATTTCACAGATTTTTTTAATAGAAAGTCCCTACTTTTTTTAGGAACCTAATCAGACTTTACTTTATATTTGAAAAATTGCTGGCCAGTACTATGTGACTGTCTTTTGTTGACTGATATGACAAATTTTCTGAAGGAAAAAGAACATGTTGTATTAGCTACAAAACACTGTGAAACAAATCATTAGATGTACCTGCCCACGAACGTCTTTTCCAAAACAACAGGTTTCTAAGCTGTTGGGGAAAAAGAAAGCTAAATCAAAATACTTCCCTTTTTGCCATGCACTAACCTCCTGGTCTAATTTCTGCTTTGTCGTGGAACAATCGGATTCTGGTAGGATGATGCATGGTTGACTATTTCCGCTTCGTGGGCCGTGTATTTCTGGTAACTGGTCTTGGGCGACAGCGACTGACTCCGCTTGAGCGGTTCTGTAATCTTGACAGGCCGGGACGTGACAAATGTCTGAGATGGAGAAGTGGACCCTTTAGTGGAGGAGCTATCGGAAGCACCTCTGGAAGACCAGCTGGTGGACATGGATGATGAGGAAGAAGACCGGAGGAAGTCGAACCCCTGGCAGAGAGATTTAAGTGGTTCGGGGTTCGAATCTTGATTAAGGGAAGGTGCAACGGTGCTTGGACTGGTGCGAGTGGTGGGGAAGCCCGTTTGGCGGGAACGAAGCATGAGGGATTGTCAGGAGACCTTTGGGGCTGACGGTGTGCATTGGGGGCTTGACGGGGACTGGGATCCCCGTAGTGAGTTGGGGTGATGGAAGCCCTGGTGACCAGCTAAGAGGTGGGAGGTACTCAGTCCAGACTGAGTGGTCTTGGTCCCTGACTGGGTGCTTGTGGCCGTGCCGTCTGGCGCTATCAGAACTGGCGTGACCCCAGCAGGGTAATCCTGGGGGTAGATGGGAACCAGACGGATGAACTGCCCGCTCTGGTGCTGCATGGCTTTGGTCAGAATAGTGATCTTGTGCTGCTGTTCCAGGAGCTGCTGCTGTTGTCGCTGCAGCATGTCTTGTTGGAGTCGCTGCAGCTCCATCTGTCGCTGCTGGCGCTGGATCTGTGAGCGGTGCATGGCAGCTGCTTCTTGCTGTTGGGCTAGCAGCTGTTCCTTCAGGACGTTCAGCTGGGGAGAAGTTGTTCTAACCTTGCTTCCTTCTCAGCACAGGCTCTGGGTGTCGGTGCACCTGGCTCTGGTGCTTTCCTGAGCTCCATCTCTGCCACCTACAACAAATTTAAACACACGTGTACACAATTTAAGTTAAAACATCGCCAGGCATTTTTCTGTAACTATTTTTTTTCAGCTTGTTACTGCACGCATCATTTCAATATTCACGGACCTGTTACATAATTCATCTAAACAGCTTGCCCTCAGTACACATGCTGGGTCGGTCGGACACAATGTTTGTACAACACAACAAACTTATACCTGGTCACCACCATACAGGGCTATTCTCTTTTTCAACTGAGATGGTAACCAAAAGAAATGTTGTGCATTGATGGCATCGGATTTAATATGATGATAATACCCCTGCATATTTTGCACATTATCAAATGGCTTCCCATAAATTGAACCAGACCAATTATGGACTGCAAGACACAGACTGCAAACCATGTGTTGCAAGTTACATTCTTTACCTCTATACTTCTCTCCACCTCTGCTGCATCTTTAAGCAGTGTATTATTATTGTCTATGTGCAGGTCACTGTCGACTCCGTTTGTCAAAATCGACTGTGGCCGTTGTCAGTTAGGCATTGTTCATCGCCGTTCAAGTCCCCATCCATGTGACTGAGGGTGTGCGGCTGTCAGTCTCGCCGTTCATCTGAGCATGACCATTACTGAACTCGTCGCATTCCATCTGGACATCTGCCATGTCGTTCTCTGCGATGCCGTCACCGGTTCCACCACCACCACCACACTGCTTCCACTGTCACTTCGTTGGTCGCTATCGTCATCAAGAGGCTCTTGTTTTTATCTGGATTCCATCAGTGCCCATGGCTGGGCTAGATTGGCGCACTGACATTGCAGTCGTTTCTCTGCGTGGAAAGAAAAAGGAAAAGGGACTTAGTATACCGGTAGGTGCCTCCCAATGGACCCCCTGGCTCCTAGTAATTTCCAGTTTCCATTACATTTACTGAGCCGCTGGGAACTTCTGGTACTTCTACCAGTTGAGGCGATGGGCATTGCGGTTTTCCTTCAAGAACCGCTAGAAACCTGCATGATTTGCATGTGGCTTAATTGAACACAGGTACATACACAGTGTTGCCATGTGCACTGGAAAGGGGTACCTAGATACAAGTTACTGAAGCATCAGGTAATGGTTCTCGTTTTCATTCTCAGATTTCAGACCGACCCGCCAGCTTCTTTCTCTGCATCTCCTGTGTGTAACCAGAAACCTGTCCAAGATGTTTGCCGGTATACCTGGTCCCCAACTACATGTACCTGTTGATGATAAGTAATGTAGCATCAAAAAGAGTAAGGGTTAGTAAAGCAATCTTCACTGATTGATTCCTCTATAAGTGCGCCAGCAAAGTTTGGCACCTTGCAAAGAGTTTGGCACCTTACAAGGGTTTTATAGTTACACTGTTAAAAATGTACCGTGTAGATGGAGATTTGGTGTGCACTGGGGCGGGGTGAAAATGGTGAGGGGGGGGGGGGGGGTTCATAAGTCAATACTAATGAATTTCCAAAAAAGTCCCGGCTGATTCAAATGCACCTTCCACTTGTGTGTCACTTTTATTTCTATTTCTCTCTCTCTCTCTCACTCTCTCTCTCTTTCTTTATCAGCCCGGATGCACAAAGTTTTGCGGAACTTATTCATAGGATATACATGTACCTGCAAAACAATGAGTCACAAACCTCACAGTGTTAGAGCTGATCTTGAACTATAGGACACCGCAACCAGAACAAATTAGGGCACATGAGAGCTTGCACGCGACGGGACTCGCAGCGCCGGGCAAATTAAGACAAAGAGAAGGTGTTGACATGTCAGCGGGAAGCGCTTGCATCATTGTCTGCAAGGCTTGCGGACCGACGGCGCCGATTGTTCAGTCCGGGGAGGATAACGCTGGCGAAACAATCCACTTTGTCTTAATAGCTCCTTTCCCGTCCACCTGTGCGGCGATACGGCGATTTGTGGTGTTTTAAGGGATTAAGTTGATGGGGGCAGGAAGTGTCCTACCACACAGAAGCCAGTTAACCACAAGCGACAACCCAAAGACTAATGAAAAATCTGGGATTTGGCATCAGAGAGATTAAAGCAGGTTTAATTTGCATCAATGGATCCACACTTCCAGTTCTGTTAAAGCAGAGACATGAACCTAAGACCCGTCTCGAAGTTCATGAGCTTTACCAATTTATTCATCTCTCCCAACCATGCAGTTAACAGTTTCTTAGGCTTGTTAGAGTAACTGCAATAGACAGGCTGACACGCTCCTTACAACTGACCAAAGCTAGACTTGAACCAGGGACCCTATAGAGTAAGATCCAGTGCTCTACCGACGGAGTTTAGTCAGTCTCATATTTTTACAGATGAAAACCTTACAAATGTCAAATAAATCTTTCTTTATTTTGCAGAAATTTGAAGACCATGATTGCTTTGAAACTGATTTGGAACCAGTTTAAAGTAATATCATTACTTAAATACTTCATTCACTTG
>NW_022144971.1:0-8336 GCF_000002235.5 Strongylocentrotus purpuratus | reverse complement strand
TTTATGTGTTTTCATCGTTTCAAGAAAAACTGATCGATAACAAATGTTGGTTGCATAATATGTTGATGACCACAATGACATTAGACAAACGGTTACTTTTGTTATGGTCTAATTTTGCAATTGAACCTCACGGGCACAACTCTATTCACCCTCGACATTAAGGCATAAAGCGCAATTTACGTTGTCACTTACAACTTACTCCTTATAGCAAGCTAAAGTACATTCAAAGAATTCACTTACATGTAACTACACGTAATGTGTAAGCATTTATAAACAATGGGAAATGTTTAAATGATTGTGGGTAGCAACCACACTGGCCAATTGTATTTTACATTTGAGTATGCGCACATTAGGCCAAGTTTAGGCAAGTACCATTAGTCGACTAGTGTTGATTTGTGACTTAACACACCTGCGCACGAATAGCAACGTGCGAACGTCTCTATAGTCGAACGCTGGTCCAAATGTCATTGCAAACTCTGGATCCTGGCCTCCCTGGAGTACATTATGAATGCGCGCGGCTATTGGTTACCAGCGATGCAGCGATTACAAGCCCCAGTAGGTTGGTTTCGAATGCATGTAGTCGACTAGCGTAGTCAAACCACCGTCGACTAGACAGACTTCGGCTAACTTTAGTCGAACTATGGTTAACCGCCAATGGTCAACAAGTTTCTTGCGCGAACGTGCACGCTCTTAGCTTAACATGACGAAAACAATAATTGGAGTGGACCGGTGTGTCTGCTGCCACCCCTGATCTGAAAGTATTTCCAAAGTCTCCCATTGAGGAGAGCTGCAGGTTTTTTTCTTTCATGGAGTTAAATGTACATAATTATGATTTAACGCGAAAACACCGCAACAGGTTCATTCATGGTATTGGACAGGGGAAGGCATTCGACGCATATAAGCGAAAAAAGAACTGTTACTTGTAGTATATGTACATGTATACTTTTATACTTTATTTTGCTGCCAAGCTTTCTTAAAATTTTACTCCAATGATAACATCCAAAATCCTAAAATTGAAAAAAATCCTATCAAAATGTACAGCAGCAGGTCTGTGTGGAACGTCTGTTTTCTTTTGGTTTTCTTTTTTGGTTTCCAGTGAGATACGGTCACACTTTAAACCTTACAAGGTGGTAGTAGTCATGGTTTATCTGAAAAAGTATTGAAAATACAAGATATGAATTTCTAATTGAAGCACATGATTTGATAAGGGTCTTCTTAATCAAGGCTAACATAATGTTAAATCTCGAAGAATTTTTAAAAAATATAAACATGTAGGCCTACAGTGTATGTGTTACCTTGTGCAAATATATCTAATAATCTGCGGCCATAACCATGAGTTCCTACGTGTATATATATAGGTTGGCGATATATAGAAAGGCCTAGCTCTTTTGTACCTGACTAATTCACTGTCGCTCTTGCTGACGTGTCACTTGTGAGTCAGACTTGCTTAAGTTTCACCTTGGCTCAACATTTGTAATAGGATTCTCTTGTAACGCCAATGAATGCGCTAAATCCGGCCCATTATAGTCCACATGCATGAAAAGACTTTCACTAAGATGGCAATTATGTATTGAATAGAACTGTGTGCACGTCTAGCACATCTGTTTTCATGGATGTTGTGGTCACGTGATGCCATCTTTCAGTAAAAGGTCTCTTCTACACTGCAAGTATATCTCTTGAAATATGAACGGTTTTAAATGTGTTGACACGTATTGTGAGCAACGAAATATGTATGACATTCTTGCATGTTTGGGCGGTCCGGCGGCAGCTGCTTGTCGACATGAACGTCACAGGGCACGTGGTATATCGTTTCGTTAGTAAAAACGTCATACACGCGCGCGCGCAGCACTGATTACTAGCGCCATTGATAAACACTCACGTTGCGTTAACCTCCGGTTCCAATGCTACTTAATGGCTACTGGGCGTGGCTTAAAATGAACTGACGTCACACTAACGTACCGGATAGGCTTTCCGTGTCTTTGTTTTTGATTGACATGTGTATTTGTTAAACAAAATTCTTTGGTTTGCTTATTCACACTCCCTGAGATGGGACTCAGGCAATTGTTTTTTCTTAAACTTTCTGTCTTTCTTGTAAAGCTGTTATTACAGGGTTAAGGTTGTTGCATGTATAAAGGCAACAAGCAACTTTTACTAGTACTTTTAAAGTTATCATACACAAAAGAAAGCCAGCGAAAGACAATGAAAAGTAATTACGCCATCCCATGGTTACCTAATTAACTCTCACTGCTGTATTGTAGACTTCCTTTACAGCTAACTTTAACACTAAAAGCTGCAATCTTGTTTTAAACGAATAATTAAAATGACAAAATGTTTTTAAAATGTGAGTCATTTATTGTAAAGGATTTTTCTATCTTTCAAAGAATAAGCTATATGTATATAATATCACAAAAGCACAAAAATGTCGGTACAATTTTATATAAAAATGGATATGCCGCAATACTGTTAAAAACGCGTTTATGGTGCCTTAAAATTAAACAAGAGTCTTCATTTCTGTCCTCTCAAATTCATATTTAATATCTGGTTTCTGTCAGCCTTAACTAGCATTTTGACCAACATGATTCGACATTTTATACATGTATTCCACTTTAAGGGACAATTTCCAATACTTTCATAGCGATAGAGGCCGCTATGTAGCCTTAAAGGTACAGTCCATCGTTTGCAGCTATCCAAAAATAACTGACGAAATTATTGATGAAAAGCATATTTGGTTTATGATAGTAATGGGACTAAACTCCTGTGAAATGATTTCTTTCTCACAGGCTGTCATTTTGAAGAAAACAATGAAGGAGGGCCATTTCCAACGGTGCTTCTCAAGAAGCATTTTTGAAAACTTCCTTAGTAATTCGTTTTAATTCGGCGCGAAGCTGGGAATGAGTAAGCGCCCGCGGTTTCTATAATTCGTCGGTTCAGTGGCAACATCGCGTAGCTGCAATCGACTGGATGAGAACGTGTCCCGGACGCTGAAATCGGGCCCAATTCAAAAACATGAGTTGGCAACTTTTGATTTGAAATCAAGATCCTAGAATATTGTTTTCTAATTCTCGGAATATATACAGCAATAACCGATATAAAACTCATCAGTTAGTTGTTTAAGCATCCTTCTTTAGATTTTGAGCACTTTTGTTGTTCCAAACGAACAAAATGCACAAATTACAAATGATGTACCGGCACTCTACCTTTAATTTGTTTTGGGAGAGAAGCACATCATTCTTCTCACAAAAATCTTAATTTAGTAGCAATTTCTTTGGTCTAAGTTTGCTTCACGTCTGCATTTTTCTCTCTTTGAAGTTGATGTAAAATAATTCAATTTTACACTCATCACAATTCCGCAATACCATCTCGACCTCCAAATTGCGAGATTTTTTCTTGATTTCACACAGTGCAACCGGCTCGATACGAACGGTACTCTTCTAGTGAGTTGGACTCGGCCAACCCCTTACTAGGTGCTTTCTGTTTATAACTTCTTGTGATTTAACCATCTTACATTCCTACGTTGGAGGCGGTTTGAAATTAATCAAATGGAGATTCTGTTTGAGGACTACGGCCAATGACGACATGTCCACCTGAACCCAAGGAAAACCCCAGATGGGTGAGAATATAATATTGTACTTTGTCACATTCCGTGACGAAGCCCACAGCCAAACACAGGGCCATCAACTGTGCTATGACGATAATAAATAGAACGATTATACACACTCGTATGAATTGGTAGATGAATATGCAACACCTGCTTTTCGTTTGTGCACTTGTCCTAGTTTCACGGAGCTCGAGTGGAGCAGCTCTGGGGGCGCTGTCGCAGTTCACATTAAGGCCGAGGTTTGGGTTGAGATTGACGGAAACGTGTTCCTGGCTTCCACGATGTCTTTATCGAGTACAACTCGTCCCGGCAAGGTCCACTCCTTCGACCGGGGTTGTTTCACTTGTATCAGCGCATCTGCACCAAACAGAGTCTCATCTTTTGTTACACGATTTTTGACGACCTCTTCGCAGCCAGGCGTCGAGACACTTTGACTTTGCCATGAAGTGTGATCATTGACGTCAGGGCTGGGCAAAGGTTTTTGCTTCGAGGGCAGTGATACAAACAGACACAGGCTGTAACCTACTGTCTTTGTATTTCCCTTTACTGTCTTTTACTTCCAATGAAGGCTCGGGTGAAGTTTGGCCGGTTTTGTTTCTTTTCCGTTCCCTCAGTTCCATATTTACGCTGTCATCATCTACTTTTCTTGTTTGTTCTGAAGGTATTCTAACTTCAGCGGATAAAGAATCAAGCTTTGACCCTTCGTCAGATGATTCTCTTCTTATCTTCTCGTTATTCCCAATCCCTTCGCTCGTTTGATCCAAAGATGCCCGCTCTAGTTTCACAGACGCCTGATGAATACTCTTGGAAGGCCCCTGGCCCTTCAATCTTTCTTGATGCACGACGCCAGAATCACAGCAGAGTGGCTTGCCCCTCTCGTCAGCAAACTGGACAACTCTGACACGACGAATCTTGTCTTTACGTTCAACAGCACGGATCCCTCCGACTCGATGATCTTCGTCGGGGAGCATGTGGTTAGCGCTCTGAGACAGGCAAAAGCTAGCGTTCACTACAGAGGGACACTCTTTGTTCGCTGGCAGCAGGTTGCTATTGACTGCTATCACTGTGTTTGTAGAAATCTCAGTGACAGTTCGTTGACACACAGCCACCTTGACTTGGTGCGTGGTGGATATCAATGCATTGCCGCCATCAGGATCACCATCGTTCCAATCTGGACGATCGGACCTACAAAGTTCATGGCGCATTCTTGCCTCGCCGCATGGAAGAGTTTGCCTTGTTCAGCCAAAATGAGATCGGTCGTCAAAGGATCCTCTATCTCCACCATGACATCATGTTGCTCATTACTGCGCGTCCCCAGAACTTTCCAAAACCATGTATTTCATCTGGAACTCCAACTCGTTGGGTTTTGTTTGACGATTCATCCTCGGTCTGTACTTCTCTCGTCGAGAATCGACCAATATCGGTTGAGTCTTCTTGTCCAGTCGTTGGCTGGTCGAAATGTTGAAATTTCACTCCTTCATCACTGCTCCATGAGAATCGGTATGCCTCGTCATCTGAAGAGGGTTCCCCCACAGCACCTGCCACTAATTGTCCTCTGCGGTGTAACGGACTTGTCAGCGATGGATCTTCGTTTCTGCTCTTTGTCCACACCTAGTCTTCTCTCGGTGTGCTTGGTGTTTGCTTCTCAGCGATTGTACGCGTTAACTTGGAAGAACCTGGTGATGCATGTTCACCGTGGGCAAACGTGCATCTTCCTGGGCCACCCACTATCATCCCTTCATCATGCCAATCAACAGCTGCTTCTCTTTGACCTTCCCTCCCGATGTCATGTTTGTAGAAACTGTTGACGTGTTCGGGTCTCCTTTTCTCTCCTGCTTCCAAACACTCTGATTATCTTGTCCTTCGAGAGCTAGATTTCCGTCAAACAGCTCTCCGACACCTCTTTCAGTTGAGAGTGAAAGCGGGGCTAGCCGTGTTTGCTGCACGACCCTTCTCCGTAGTCGTCTGACCTGGCTCTGTATCAGCTTCTTGTAGCCCTGCAGCGGCTGTATGAGGAGGGAATATGGTCGGAGCGTGAGTCACGTGACCGAGGGCGTGGCGGTCTAGGCTTCATCTTAAGGCTGTAACTTCAAGATTGGTGTGAGGGTTTGGGTACTGGAAAAAAATAGGCGGGTATTTAAAAAAAGAAAGACTAAATACAAATTGATGATTTTATTAGCAAAAGGTACTGTCAATAGGCAAACATGTCAAGCGTTTACATGTTAATGCCTAGGCATTTTGTTTATCTCGTCTATTCCAAATTTCTGCCAACAATCTTAGGTGTGAAATTGAACACACACGAGGTAATCGTGTGGTTGAAAATTAGAATAATAAAATATTATATTTGATTGGACCAGTAAGGCCAAAAAAAAATACTCGGTCTCTGGTCAGACCAAAGTTCCGGAATGGATGCGGCGACGCGGCTTTTTTTTTTTCAAGCTTGGATTGTACAGACAAGGTTGGGTACTATTTTGCTTTTTTTTGGTGTTCTCATGTACATTGGTGTCCTCCGTAATCTGCCTTGATGCCCTCGATCATTTGCCTTGGTGCAATTTCCCATTCCTTGGTGCTCTTTGGTAAAAAAAAATTGAGGAGGTGCGGCAATAGAGGGCGCTGTTGGAGCTACTGCGGAAACATTTTGGGAAGAAAGATTGACGCGCATGATTAAAATCGACGCGCGCGCTGACCAGAGACCGACTTATTTTTTTTTTTGGCCTAATGTGGAGATTATTAAGCAGGGAGGCATGTGTACCTAGCTAGGGACGTTACACTCGTGTTGGAACTACCAGGCTTTGTGCTCCATTAAATAAATGCGAAACTTAGTACAAGACTAACGAGGATAGCCTATAGGTACTCTAATAATTTAGCTTGTCCTGTGGGAGTATACTCAGGGGAGGTTTCTACACAGTACAGGAAGATGATTGTGATAAATGCGTGCACCCGTGACTCTAAGTAACATCGCTTGTCACAATTTTGATCGGTTTGGACAGGTTTTTTTTCGAAAATAATCCATCATTATGAACTCTTAAAACAACAAGGAAAAGAAAACAATGATGGGCATAAACAATAGACCACAATATACATACCTTATTTTCGCAATTTTTCCGAACTACATCCTTCATCCATCGTTCTCCACTGCAGTTATTTGACGATGACTGGAAACTGCCTAAAATCCACACGTTTTAAAGATTTTGTTTTATTTTTGTTCGAGCGTACGCGATTTGTATCTATGCGATGGCGGTTAGGAGAGACAACGCGCACCTCCAAGAATTGTTTTTTCTTTTGATGTCATAACGCGTCGCTCGGCAGCAATGTTTGTGTCAAACATAACTTAACTGCTGTGGTGTTACGACTCACGCGCATGCTGCACTTGTTGGAAACCAAAGGGATATTATAATAGAGATCAGTGCCGGAAGCGATATTTTTTTTTTAACAAACACTCTCTGCAGGATACTTTGTTGTGCTTTCCTATGGGGCATGGTTATGGGGAAAGTTAAAAAATGTGCCTGTTCGGGAGGGGCAAATTGCTTGACCGCTACGTTTTTGAGAACTTTTCGTGCAAACAACGCCACGATTATGAGGAAGAAAAGTGTACCATTGTTTATTTACCCTCTATTCTATGCGCGGACGCGGCATATTGACGCCATAGATATAGAACTATATCTATGATTGACGCGGCTTATTATTCTACACGCGGCTTATTATTCTATGCGAGGACGCGCGCGCTTTAGCTCAAACATGACGTAAACAATTGAAAAGGACTGCGCGTGTTCTAGGCTACACTCTGCCACGTTGAAGCTCAAAAAAAAATGTGCTGCTTTTTTTTTTGCAGCTTTTCGAGAACCCCTCGTCCAAACCACTTCAAACTTGACACTGCACATTAATTGTCCCTAGCCCTAGCATACAACACCCGCCGATGTCAACTTCATACGGTGTCCGGTTCTGGAGATAATCGACGGACAGACAGACAGACAGACAGACAGCCCGACACCACGACAGACAGACAGACAGAGATTCCTGGAATTATATGGGAGTTTCGAAATCTTTGCTTCGTCTTTGGCTTCGGCTTTGCTTCCGACTTCTTAATCACTGAGGAGGCAAACTAAACAAAAATATTCCAATTTTTGGCTTCAAATCAACCGATTGAATGTTCCTGAAGCATAACAGGCACCAAAATATAGCTCATTGGAGTACAGAAGTTGGGGGCCCTAACATTTCCTTAAGCCAAAGACGAAGCCGAAGCCAGTCGTTTCGAATTTCGCTGGGCGCACGGACCTATAATTAATATACAATTTGCGCAACGATAATTAATCGGCTTTTATATGTTGCCACGCGCATAATGCATTAAATTATTTAACACACACAAACTGTCCACAAAGGTGTTTTGTAATGGTTGGCTGGACATGACCCCTTGATAGGTAACATTAAATGCCGTTTTAATAGATCGTACGTGTGCTGAAGATCAAATCGCAGCCATAAATATGAAACAAATACCGTTTTTTTTAAAACACCCCCATCAGAGTCGTACATAACCCTGGCCAAATCTGCAGCCAATACATTTCGAAACGATTATTGGTGTACATGTACACCTTATGTAGGGGCGACCTGGGTCTGGGAGGCAGCGGCGTGCCAGGGTTATCAGGGTTCACCTTTGAACTGGGGGGGTTTATCCTCAGTTGTCTGCTGTGCACATCACACAGAATGATGTCGATCATGAAGTCCTCAAGTTAAAAGTATG
>NW_022144970.1:0-8351 GCF_000002235.5 Strongylocentrotus purpuratus | reverse complement strand
GCGTGTTTACGGGAGATCCCATCCGCTATGTTGAGTGAAGGCGAGCTTCAAGACACTTATCGAGTCAAAGGCAATCTCCACACCAGAAAGATGTATTACCTTAAACGATACCTGGGTGGAGATGCACAGAAGGCTGTGGAAGGGTTTCTTCTACAGCACATCAACGAGAGCTATGAAGGTGCATGGCGTCTACTTGAGAACGTTACGGACATCCTTTCAAAGTTCAGAAGGCCTTCGTGATAAATTATCAAAGTGGCAAAAGATAGCCCAAGGATGCCACAGTTTGCAGCAGTTTGCAGACTTTCTTAAAGCATGCAAGGACGCCATCCCCATGTCCCTGCTCTGAAGATACTTGATGATTGTGAGGAGAACAGGCGTCTGCTCTCCAAATTGCCAGACTGGGCTGCAGCTCGATGGAATAGACAAGTTACAAAGAAACTTGACGAAACACTCAACTACCCTGTTTTGAAGAGTTTTTGGTCGAGTTTGTACGCAAGGAGGCCCGGTTAGCATGCAATCCAATCTCATCATTGCTGCACTGAAGCAACAGACGAATCAAGACAGAGCAGACACAGAGGCGGCAGTAGAAGAGCAACGAAGCAGGGGCATCAGCACTAACAGTTGGATCAAATGAGATCAACAAGATGCCCAAGAAGGCCAGACATCACCAAGAGCATGTTCCAACCAAACCATGCCAGAATTGCAGGAAGACAGATCACCACATCGATAAATGCCCTGGCTTTGGCACTAAGTCTCTTGCTGAAAGAAGAAATTCATCCAAGAAAACAGATTGTGCTTTGGCTGCCTTAAGAAAGGTCACCTGTCCAAGGAATGCCGACGAAAACTGACTTGCGACAAGTGCAAGAGAAGGCATCCTACAATCCTGCATGACGATGCACTGATGCGGAGCGATGACTCCAACCACGTGGAGAAGTCGCCAAAAGGAGAGACCCAAAGAAGTTGCAGTTGTGTCATGTGGCGTCCAGATGGGAAGTGGATGGGGGACTTCAATGATAGTCCCAGTGTGGGTGTCGTCTGTGGATTCTCCTTCAATGGAAGTCTTGACGTATGCCCTACTAGACACTCAGAGTGACTGCACATTCATTTTAGACAACACTGCCAGTTCTATTGCGGCACGTTGTGAGTCAGTTCGACTTAAACTTGCTACGATGACTTCGGCGTCCTCCATGATTGATTGCAGTGCAGTCACCAACCTAATTGTCAGAGGTATGCATTCATCTAACAGAATACGAATTCCACGGGCATACACGAGAGAGTTCTCCCAGTCAACAAGTCCACCATCCCGACGACGGACACAGCAAGAAGATGGCCACACCTTGAAGAATAACCCATGAGATGGCGCCCCTGCAGAACTGCGAGGTTGGAATGCTCATTGGTTACAATTGTCCACAAGCTTTGGCACCACGAGACACAATAGTTGGACAAGATGATGAACCGTATGCTGTCAAGACTGATCTTGGTTGGACCATCGTCGGTTATGATGATCCAAGCGCCAATAGTTATGCCACAAGTGTCTGCCACCGAGTTTCAGCGACGGAGGCCCCATGTATACCTCCTTCAAATGTAATCAGAGCATTAGAAGCCGACTTTTCGGAGAAATGCCATGCAGAGAAAACCGTATCCCAAGAAGATATTCAGTTCTTAACATCATGGAACAAACATTAACCAGACCAGCAGTGGTCACTACACCATGCCACTTCCATTCAGAGATGGCAAGCCAACGCTGCCAAACAACAAGAAGACGGCTATAGTTCGTCTCAATCATCTAAACAGGAAGTTTAGCACCAACCAGAAGTACCATGCTGACTACACAAAGTTCATGGAAGATGTAATAGAGAAAGGTGATGCTGAGAAGGTTGAGAGCCACGGAGAGGAAGGAGGGTTTGGTACATCCCACATCACGGCGTGTATCACCCTCGGAAGCCTGGGAAGATCAGAGTTGTATTTGACTGTTCAGCGCGACATGCCGGAACTTCTCTGAATGGTCATCTTCTCACCGGACCTGACCTGATCAACAACTTGACTGGGGTTCTACTTCGATTTAGAGAACATCCCATAGCTGTCATGTGTGACATTGAGAGGATGTTCCATCAATTCCTTGTGAACGAAGAAGACCGTGACTACTTGCGGTTTCTATGGTGGGAAAATGGCGACCCAAGCAATGGTCCAGCGGAGTATCGCATGAAAGTGCACTATTTGGTGCAGCTTCTTCGCCGGGATGTGCCAACTATGGCTTGAAACATTTGGCCAGTCAGCATGAGAACGAGTTCCCGCTAGCAGCAACCTTTGTCAAGAGGAACTTCTACGTCGATGATGGTCTCAAAAGTACTGAAACGGAAGACGAAGCAAAGAGATTAGTGGCCGAGGCCCAGAGTTATGTGCCAGAGGAGGGCTACGACTACATAAATTCATCTCAACCAGTAGAGAAGTCATGGAGGCCATTCCAGTGGATGAACGTGCCGCTGGAGTAAAGATGTGGATCTTAGCCGAGATGATCTCCCACAGAGAGGGCTCTTGGCATTCAATGGTGTGTAGAGGCAGACATGTTCAACTTCCACATCGAAGCTAAGGATCAGTCACTAACACGTCGGGAATCCTGTCCACGGTTTGCCTCCATCTATGACCCTCTTGGGTTCCTTGCCCATTTGTACTCATTGGCAAGGGAATTCTCCAAGAAATGTGCCACAGCGGATCGGATTGGATGATCCACTTCCTGATAAGCTGCACCCACGGTGGGAGAAGTGGAAGGATGACCTTGTAAATCTGAAGCAAATCCAGATACCCAGGTGCTACAAGCCAAGTGACTTTGGGAAGGTCATCGCGGTGGAGCTCCATCATTTTCTGTGACGCCAGTACAAGAGGATATGGCCAGTGTTCATATTTGCGATTCATCGGAGAAGATAAGGTGCATTGCACACTGGTGTCAGGAAAGGCCAGAGTTGCTCCGATCAAAGTTGTCACCATTCCCCGCCTCGAGTTGACAGCCGCAGTAGTGTCGGTACAGATAAGCCACAGCTAAAGGAGGAATTAGAGCTAGTCATCGACAGGGAATACTTCTGGACAGACTCTCAAGTCGTCCTTGGATATATATGTAATGAGGCAGACGGTTCCATGTATTTGTGGCCAACAGGTCCAGAAAATCAGGCAGTACTCAGAGCCCAGTCAGTGGCACTATGTGCCGACGGAAGTGAACCCTGCTGATCATGCCTCAAGAGGAGTCCTTGCCAAAGAGTTGGTGGCCTCAAACTGGTTCAGAGGCCCAGAATTCTGTGGAACAAAGAGATGGTGATTGCAGAAGAGCCAGTCCGTGAATTAAGCGTCGGTGATCCAGAAGTAAAGAGTGTGACGTCCCTGCAAAGTGCTGTTACACCAGAGGTATTTGACTGGGAGGATCGCCTGTCTCGCTTCTCAGATTGGTCAAAGGTATTGGGAGCTGTGGCACGCATAAGACGACTGAATCGGAAAGAAAAGGATAACAGCCTCTCTACCCGCAAGAACAACAGAGGCAGAAATGCACATTGTACGATCAGTACAGAGGCAAGCCTTCCACAGGAAATTCAGTCATTGAGGAACTCAAGCAGAGTGAAGGCAACTAGTAAAATCTGCAGCCTGAATCCATTCCTGGACAGTGACGGAATTCTAAGAGTCGGTGGACGTCTGAGAAATGCAGAAGTTCCAGACAGCGTCAAACATCCAGCCATTCTTCCAAAAGATGGGCAAGTAACGAGGTTGCTCATCTCGTACTTCCACAACAAAATCCAACACCAGGGAAGAGGAATGACCTTCAATGAAGTAAGAGCTGGTGGATACTGGATATCGGAGGAGTGAAGGTAGTTGCCACTCACATCCACAAGTGCGCAACTTGTCGTCGTCTGCGGCGCCCAGTGGAAGAACAGAAGATGGCCGACCTTCCAAAGGATAGAGTAGAGCCTTCCCCACCGTTTACATTTTGTGGCATGGACTGCTTCGGACCATTCACCGTCAGGGAAGGCAGGAAGGAGATCAAGAAGTATGGAGTCATATTCACATGCATGTCCTCACGTGCTGTACACATTGAAATGGTGGACGACATGACCACCGATTGCTTCATCAATTCACTTCGATGCTTCATTGCCTTGAGAGGTCCTGTACAGCAGTTGCGTTCTGACCAGGGATCCAATTTTGTCGGAGCTAAGAACGAATTTCGAGAGGCATTGAAGGAACTGGATATGGAGAGAGTTCAAGGCTTCTTGGCAAAGCGGCAATGTCAATTTGTCATGAACGCTCCACACTCAAGTCATGTTGGTGGCGTGTGGGAGCGTCAAATCAAGACGGTCAGAAGCGTTCTCTCATCCATAATCCAGCAGTCTCCAGGTAGACTTGACGCTGCAACCTTGCGTACATTTCTCTACGAAGCCATGGCTATTGTGAACAGTCGTCCACTCACAACAGTTAATCTTCACGATCCACTCAGCCCTGAACCACTTACACCTAATCACCTTCTCACCATGAAGTCTACAGCAGCCTTACCACCTCCTGGAAAATTCGTGAAGGAAGACCTGTACATCAGGAAACGCTGGAGGAGGGTTCAGTATCTGGCTGAACAGTTTTGGGGAAGATGGAGGAAGGAATACCTCTCTTCTCTCACTTCACGTCAAAAGTGGCACACACCAAGACGAAACATCAAGGTGGGAGATGTGGTGCTGCTGAAAGACGAAGAGGCCCCTCGAATGGAATGGCCATTGGCTATTGTGATCGAAACCATAGAAAATGATGACGGCCTTGTCAGGAGAGCCAGAGTAAGGGTTGGCACTAAGCATCTGGACAAAGAAGGGAGACGAACAGGCAAACCGTCCATTCTTGAGCGACCAATCCAGAAGCTAATTCTCCTTCTTGAGACGAAGTAGATGGATTACCCTTCTGGCAATAGCCAATCCACTCATCCTGTTAGAGACGCTGCTAGCGTAAATGCTTAAGGCATATCTTCATCTTGACAGTTTAATATAAGGACTTTGTATGTTAACCAAAACTGTTCTGTTAGTTTGTAGTCGAAAGTAGTTTTGAAATTACCATGATATACTACAATTGTTGTTTCTAATTGCTAATTTGTGTAGTTGTAGTATCTTGCATGTAGTTACATAGATCAGTGGTAATTTGGTGGGAGTGTAACAGAATCTGACAAAGTTTCCATTTTTTATTGACACTTTTCCCCTCTAATTACTTACATTTACTTGTTTATAGAGCCTAGAATTATGCTAGCCACAATATGCTGTTGAAGGAAGTTTCATTCCATTGTACATGTAGATAAGACATTGTATGTGTTTGGTGAACTGGCCTATACTTGCTGCACACACTGGTTGTTTATGTGCACAGCCATCTTTGTTATTGTTCAACTACATGTGCATTCTTAAGGAGGCAGCCATGTTTGTTTGGTCATGTGATCAAAGTTTTCTACATGTAAACAGTCCAAACATTAAGTGAGAGGTCCTTTTTGATATTGTGATACTTTAGTTTGATTGTAATTTAGTTTTTGTTGTAGACTATAGTGACTTTGAGGAAAATTGTGCACTTTTACTTTTCCCATAATGCATTGCTTCTTGCACATGGCCTGATTCTCCAACAATGTGCTCAGCAGTTTGCTGCGCTGAGGATGATCTAATCCGCTTTTTTCTGCAACCATCCTAAGATTATTTAGCACACCCACTACAGGCCCACGAGGTAAATATCCTACTTAGTAATATTGGATCAGTTTTACTCTCTTAAATGTAGGATTAAGTTAGAAATAATGGTTTATTAAGTCAAGTAATTGTGTCTTTTATGCATGCATGTTACTTACTAGTATAGTAATGTAAATGTCCATTGTCATTTCTTTAGGTCATATGAGTCTCATTGAATAATTCCTTGTGAAGACTAAATTTACCACATTAACCTTCAAATTGTTGAGATCTATACTTATGATTATCATTGTTATTTGCTTGTCAGATCTCACGGTGTTCATCTTTGGAGACAGTTCATTGTCAACATTAAAGTCAGACATGACAGAGACATCAGTACAGATCGTGTCCGCCTACATTTTGCTTTGGTAGTTGGGTGCAGCTACATCCTGCTCAGGCTGATGTGTGGATATACATGTAGGTTTCGGTCCCTGACTGAGTTATTGTGTGTTTTTAAGTGTCTTTCCGGCATTTTCCTCCCAGCTCTGCAACTGAAGATCTCTTCATTATCTTTTCTTTCTGGTTTCTCCAGACTTCAGATTTGAAACACGTGTCTGTTGAAGAACTGAGAAAGAAAAGGAAGTAGACAAACTAGAAGAAAGGCTTAGGATAAGACAAATAAGACGGCCCGTGGACGGACGAGCGAAACATGCGGTCTGATTGAATTGTCGACTCTGGGATATTATGCAAAACTACACACCATGGCCTGCATGTCGGATCAGGGATCGGTCGTGGACAACCTCTCGTTCGATGACTATGACCCGAGCCAAGGCTCGCTGGATTTCTTTGAGGATTTTGTGTGGCCAGATGGCGGAATCGGGTCCACCAAACAATGAGACGTGTAACGCCAGTTGGAGCAGAAAGGAGAAAGATTTGATCCTACCGCGGAGTTAGGGAAAGCCCTTCTCGAACGCAACGAGGAACTCACGAAAAGACAGGAACAGATGCAACAGGAAACTAGCCGACAAATTTGAGGTAGGTTTTTCCTAACTGTTCCCACATCCTATAAAATCCAACCATTTGTAGGATTTTGATGGATTTAGAGTTGTGGAGGGGTGAAACATTATTTTAATTGAACATGGCAAAGATTTAACAAAGAGACAGGAACAGATGCAACAAGCTCCAAGATAGAGGTTAGTTCCCCCTAACTAATCCCAAATCCTGCAAAATCTAGCACTGATATTTTCTAGAGTTTTGATGGATTCAGTAGCGGAGGGTTTAACGTATCAATTGAACACAACAAGTGTTACCAAAGGCACAGGACGAATGCAACAAGACAAGACTGATGTTGGTTTTCCCTAACTTATCCCAAATCCTGCAAAGTCCAATTTGGATTTTGTAGGATTTGACAGGATTTTGTAGGATTCAGTAGTGGAGGAATGAACACTATTATTTGGGATGTGTATATTAAATGTTCCCTTTGTGTGGTTACAACAAACTGTAATCCCAATCTTGCTAAATGCAACATTGGGATTTTGTTAGGATTTTGATGGATGTGGTATTGGAGCAGACTGAATCATAATGTATTACACTAAAGATTGAATGTCCCGATTTTATGTGGTTACAAAATCGTGCAAGAGCATGATTTTCTAGATTGTTGGATTTTGTGGGATTCAGGATGGTTTCCTGACCTGTATGGGGCTTCAGATATCATATTTATTATGTACCAAAAATTTTATTTCTGTACGTATTCATGTACACAGTTTCAAATACCTTATTTTAGTATCTACCTTTTCTATCATTTCATGTACCAAACTACACAAACCTCATGCTAGTAAAAGACTACAAGATATCACTTGTAAAAAGTTAATGATTGATAGATCATTTACCTAACTGGGAGTCTATAGAGTTAGATTACTTCTGTGTAACTCTCTTTATGTGTTCATCTCATTAATTTAAAAGAAATAGCTTTTATCATTGAAGTGACTCTGAATTTATTACTGGCATATTAAATGCGTATCTGACTTAAAATGATCACACAAAATTAAAGTTCTCCATACTAAGGAATTTGTATAAATTCGAAATTTGAGGTTTTTTTTACTGTTCGAATTGGAGGTTTGTTTACTGTTCGACAGTTCGAGTATATATTGGTGTTACTACAGTTGGAGTACAAACAATGCGAGTCATTTGTTTTGCAATTTTTTTACAAAAATAGTTTATTGTGATTCCTTTGTGATATTATTTGCATCTGAAAAAAAATACAATTACATACATAAAAAACTTAAAATAGCTTGAGAATTAAAAAAAAAGAACGAATTGTGACTGTTATTCATTGCATATATTAGCACTTTTCCTTGCAACAAAAAACCCAAAATTTACTTTTTGATTAATTATTAAAGTTGAGCACCATAATGTATAATGTTGCTTGTATGTACCTAATACAGTAAGTATTAAACAAATACATGTACTTTCTATAAATTTATGTATTTTTTTGTATGCATACATGAGATTTAAAATTTACATAATTTAATTAATGACTGCATATCCATTGTACTAAAAAGCACACACACACCCAAAAACGTACGAACTGCACTAATTAAATATTTTATGAATGTACACATGTTATTGATGAATAAATTGAACATATTTGTATAAAAAACATTTAACATACTACACAGACACAAAACCATCGTGTTG
>NW_022144969.1:0-8367 GCF_000002235.5 Strongylocentrotus purpuratus | reverse complement strand
AATTCAGGCCCAATTCAAAACATGATTCAGCAAATTATGATTTGAAATCAAGATCCTAAAATTTTGTTTTTCTCGAAATCTACAGCTGAGGCTGAGCTGAAAGTTCATCAGGTTAGTTGTTCAGCACCCTTCTTTAGATTTTGACCACGTTTGTTGCTTCAAATGAACAAAATGCACACATTACAAATGATGGACTGTACCTTTAAGCCGTAGATGTAGATTTAATGCTAGGTTCACACCGATTTTTAAGCCGAAATACCACGAAAACAGCAATTCTTGAGTAAATTGGGGATGGTTCTTGCTTGCCTCGGGATGATCGTGTTATTTCGGTGAAAGATCGTAAAAGATCGGGAAGCGCCCAACAATTTGAACGTGTTCAAAATTGTCGGGGTGATTCGGGAACCAATTTCAATTCTTGGTTTATTCCAGTTGTCTTCACAACTAACTCGGGGAATGTGTGAACCTAGCATAAGGAAAGAGGCCACCGGATGCCGATCTGTCGATATTGCAAGTCAAGTCTGGCTTTGGTCACTGCAGCTCGAAATGTGTATCAAAAAGTAAACATTCATTTTCCTTCAAAATTAGAGTCTCAATTGATACCCTTAATTTGTATTAAATATACCCCTCACTTTTTTTTTGCATTTTTTAAACAGCGTGGTAATTATTACGCAACATTTGAGACTCACACTGCAGAATACGACATTAAAGACGAGCAGAGTTGTTCTACACGATGACTGCTCTATGTTCCGACACCCCTATGTTCCGACAACCGGCACATGAGACTGTTTACTCCGGGTTAGGGTTAGGGTTAGGGTTAGGATTAGGAATAGGACTATGTGCAGTCGAAACATAGGGATGTCGGAACATGGGAGTGTCGGAACATAGAGGTGTAACCGTTCTAAACCTCGAGTAAACTCGCAGGTCCTCGCGGAACGACATTTTACCTCACTAAAGCTACAATGTATGGTCCATTTTAACCTTGTGGAAGCAATTAAGTAACTTGCCGAATTTATTGATCTTCTCAGAAAGTTAAAAGTGTTCAAAGATAAAATAAGGTGTGAGATACAGGTGCATCTCTCTCGACAGATTTCACATGTCATCATTATATACAGGGTGGCCCAACAAAAAACCTGAACGGCACACTCCTACACATTGAAACTCGCACCGCCTGTACCAATGGATGGAGAATCTTTTCAGAAGAAATACGACACCAAGATCTCCCGATTTGGTCCAGTAGTTTTTGCTGCAGAGCCTATTTTGTGAAGCACACATCTTTCATGTGGGTATTAATAGAGCGCCACCAAAACGAACGCGATGGGGTCAACTGAAAATGTCCCTTATAGTGGTTGTTCGTTATAGTGATTGTGCATTATAATAAATTTAATATATAGGTTTTCCAGGCCAATTTCCTGACATGTTCACTCACTGCTAAAAATCAGTCTTTCATTTTCGTCTGAATTTGAATGCACGTCTTTAATCCCATTTCAATTCAACGAGAGTTCAATCGTTTTCATTGTCCGTGGAGTCGGTTTTGAGAAACAGACGGCCAAATCCGTTACATGTGCATTCATTTACGCAAGCACACCTTGTCGCGCAGAGTTTTGGCATTCAATTTCGTGAATGTGCAATCAAAAGTACATTTTTCTCATTCAAAATAGCAGATTGCATCGCATAACATTGAACTAAAAGTGAAATAGAATGGCCAGTGTTTGAAATCGCCCTCAAAAAGCGAAAAGGAAGTCTTGTAAACGAATCTGAATGAGCATAAACGAAAGGTTCTGCTCAATCACATAATTGATTGATTTGAAATGGAATCGAATGCTCTAGTAGCGAAATGAAACGCGTGTTAAGAGCGATTCTCAAATTCAGACGAAAATGAATGACCGATTTTCAGAAGTGTATGAACATTTTAGGAAATTTGCCGGGAAAACCTTTATTTCGGGAGCCAAAGAGGATGTTGGTTATAGCCATAGTAATGTTCATTATAACGGTGTTCGTTATAGCGGCGTTTCACAAAGTCTCGGGCGCGGTTTAGTATTTAATTCATCGATACAAAATGACTCCCGACTTATTTTCACAGAACAAAAACTACTGGGCCGAATCTGGGGATCTTGGGATTAATTGTTCTTTTAACAGATTTCCCAATGTATTGGGCCTAGGTTGTTTGAGTCTCATGGTAGCGGAAGTACGCCGTTCCGGGGTGTTTGGGCCAACCTATTGTGAATTGGCTATTGCTTTGGAGGCTCGTTGGTCTATTTCTTTAATTCTGTTCGGCCTTGCCCTTTCCTTAATTTTAATACAATTTATGTATGACATCCGATTGATTGTTAAATTGAAGTTGTTCTGTTTGCCTAATAGTTTTGCACAGTGGCCGCATGGATGGGTACGCCTTACCACGCCCCTTGACGGGCTGCACAGGTAAGATGTGGTTTTAAAGTTGGTGTATACGTGCTTCTTGGCTGTTGCACCTTGAAAACAATATTTTCAAATTGAATTGATAATTTTATATTAGAACATTAGCTATGGGCTTTCCAATGAGGCATCACATGAAAAAAATCGGCCCATGACAAGTAATCAATTTATTCATTTCAACTTTTGAATTACCAGCGGGACGCTCCTTCGTTCTGAATAGTGTGCGCAATTTCTGAACTGGAGCGCGCCATTTAAAACCATTTTATAACCGCTGTAAGGCAGAGTTTAAGTCAAGTCACCAACGCCGAGTCCGAGTCCGTGCGGCCCCTGGTTACGATTTTCCGGGGTGCCGCGTTTTGTCTATAGAGTAAAAAGAACGCTACGTTCGTCGCACAAATAGGTAGCGTTATGTTTTTTTCTTTTGATGAAAATACGTGACTCGAGTCACGAGTCACTAAGCTCGAGTCCGAGTCATCATGGTCGAGTCCGAGTCCGAGTCCGAGTCATTTTCCAATGTGACTCGAGTCGAGTCCGAGTCACGAAAAATGTGACCCGAGTCCGACTCGAGCCCGAGTCCTGGACTGGAGTCCTATAACACTGCTGTAAAGCCTGCCCAAAAAAAGCCAAAAAAAAAAGAAGCAAATTTATTTGTTACAGGACATTATATTCCTTTTAATTTCGTTCGGAAAAGGAAATCGAAATTTTAAAAAAAATCGTGCATTTTTTATACAAACTGTAACTACGCCACGGCGTTGTTTACATGCATTGTTTGTCTGATGTTTGATTGTTTTGTTACTTGTTCAGTTACAAGCATTCAAAAAAACACGTGAAGTCTGATTCAAACTTCATCCGAAAAAAAGTTATTACAATTGTGACTTGATCAAGAGATATGTCTCTTCACTCAATCTGAGATTTTGAAGCGAGGACATTTCAGGCATATCAAACATGATGTCCATAGCGTGCTTCGTAGCTACGTTATTAGATAAAATGCAAGATGAACATCTTCAAATTAGTTTTTGATACATTTGGCGTATATCGCTGGTTTAATGGGCCAGATATAATGTGACTTATTTCCCTTGAAAAGCTCTCGTTTGATTTGTTTTCAATAACTAAATTGTGTGAGTTTTAACACTTTTTTCTGTGGGCTTCAAAAGGCCATCAGCGTTAACCATGAATACTCTTGGTATTTACTTATGCTAATGCTATTTGCTACACAGATATTGAAATTGGGTCAGAAATATAGGTTTTTCCGGCCAATTTCCTAAAATGTTCATTCACTTCTGAAAATCGGTCATTCATTTTCGTCTGAATTTGAACGCACGTCGTTAATCCCATTTCAATACACCGAAAATCCAATCGTTTGCATTGTCCGTGCATTCGGTTTTGAGAAACAGACGGCCAATTACGTTACCTGTGCATTCATTTACACAAGTATACCTTTTCGAAATAGATTTCAGGTACAGCTTATTTGATTGACGGTTAATGAAAAAGAAAACCCCTTATTGTATCTGGTGCCGATGGCGTCAAAGTAAAAGTGAAATAGAATGGTGAATGTTTGAAATCGCCCTCTAAGAGCGAACAAGAAGTCTTGTCAATGAATCTGAATGGACATAAACGAACTGCTCAATCACTTAATTGATTGAACTGAAATGAAATCGAATGCTCTGGTAGCGAAAATGAAACGCGTGTTCAGAGCGATTCTCAAATTCAGTCGAAAATGAATGACCGATTTTCAGTAGGGAATGAACATTTTAGCCCATAATAGTCGGTGTCCTAATTCTTTCTGTTGTTTGCTTTTATCTACAGAGCACTGGGCTGATTTCAGGGTCCGTCTCAGATACTCCAACCTTACCCACGAGACGAACATCTCCGAGGAGTTTCAACTCGCGTTGGACACGCTTGATGACGACACGGTCCTGTTCGAGTTTTGTGTGCAGAACAAGACGCTGGTGCGCGAGGGCTCGATCGACGACCAGGTGTTGGACTGGCCTGCCGGCCAGTACTGCATCCCAGCGTGGGTAAGATCGCGAGGAAGGACGGCGGAGTGTTCGAGTGGGTGTTGGGAGACTGCCCGCGGGGTTTCAAGTCTGGTGAGTAATGGACACTAAAATGAGCACCAGACAACATGAATATCGCCAGTTTGTGCAGTGCTGAGAGGTTCACACGTTGAAACAGAAAACTCTAAACTCAACAGTGTCTTCCTGAAATGACATCACAGCAACAGCGCCCTCAGTTGTCAGGGAAAGCATGGAAAATATCAAGTGTTTAACCCTAAAGGGACCGTGGGTCGGAATGCGGCCCCCTCAACTTTTTCCGCGATAGCCTTGTTTTTTTTTCGCGACTCGAGCTGTTCTGACTTTTTAGCCTCGAGCCTTGCGGATCTTTTGATACCAAAGCATAAAAATCGGACCACGGGTTGCCGCGCCGTAAAAACTAATTACACAGACCAGAATTACAATTCGTACATATGAATAACTAATTAGCCATCATTCCAAAACCCTTTGACCTATAGTCATGAAATTTCTTGGGTATGTTCATGAAAAGTTGTTCTATGCATGTACTGAGTTTCAAAATTTTTCGTCACTCGATGGTCGAGATCTTACGGGGGGCGGAATCCGCCTCCCCCCAGCTGAGAGATGATCAAAATAACCCGGCCCCTTTAGGGTTGATATGTGTAGAAGTTTGCACACACCAACAAATCCTGAGTAACCTTTAAATTTGGAGATAATCTTAAGATTTGTATGTCAACTTCTCCCATAATGCAATTTACAATATGTGCTGGATAAAAGTGACCATGTTAGTCGGCACTGCCGTGTGGGCATGACTATGGCACGCCAAAGCGGAATTTATTCAACCCTGCACGGCAACTGTCAACATTTCAAAATACAGGACAACTTATTTTAATTACACAACAATAACATTTACGGTTCAACATTACAAAACACATGGCAACGTTTTGAAACATGCCTCAAAATTTATTTCGTACCAGCCTGCTGAAAAACATATGTGAACACTGTAAAGATATATGTGCCAACCAAGTGAAAAATATATATATATCAATATTTAAAACACTATTAGTCAAGATTCGCATGAAAAAAAAAAATATATGTCAACATTGTTATGCTCCAACTTCGTGAAAAATATATATCAACACTGTAAGGAGAAAATGCGCAAACCCGCTGAAAAAAGATGTCAGCATTTCAAAAAAATCATGATTAACGTGAAAAGTACATTTCAACTTTGGAAACATATGCGCCAACTCGGTGAAAAAATATTTCATCATTTTTTTAAAATTTTTTGTTAACATTCATGTGAAAAATACACGTCAACTTACATGAACACCTGAAGAATACATGTCAACATTGCCAACACAATCTTGAACCACGACGTTTGAAAATTTGAGCCATGGTGTTTTGGAAAATTGAACCGCGACGTTTTGAAAGTTGAAGTAGGCCTACGACGTTTGAAAAGTTGAGCCACGACGTTTGAAAAACGAACCACGTCTTTCTGATAAATTGAACCACGACGTTTTGAAAGCTGAAATAGGCCTACGAGGTTTGAAAAGTTGAACCACGACGTTTGAAAAGTTGAGCCACGACGTTCGAAAAACGAACCACGACTTTCTAAAAAATGGAACCACGACGTTTTGAAAGTTAGACCACGACGTTTGAAACATTGAACCACGGCGTTTTTGAAGTTGAAGTAGGCCTACGACGTTTTGAAAAGTTGAACCACGAAGTTTGCCTGTCCTTTTTAGGACACCATGCTGTACTGCGAATCTCTATAATTGAAATATTTAAAGAATTTTGATTTTGATTTTTCAGGAGTGACGGCGTTACCCTTCAAGAGCTTCCCAGGCCAACGGATGGTGGACCCAACCTCGCCCCTCTCCCTCATGTACCCGAACATAACCCTGGTCCACTACTGCTGCTCAACCACTGGGAACGTCGACACTGCCATCGATTTGGGAATGGTGGCGCCCTTCTACCTGATGCCCTATGGAGAGCCGCGCTGTCAAAAGGTGCAAAACATGGAGTCGGACTTGCAGTTTATCGAGTGGCCCTTGGCCGAACAGCGGTGGAGCGGGACGCACCCGTACTCAGTTAGAGGAAGGAAATTCTTTTATTGCTACTACCAACCTATGGGTATGTTAAAAAAATATATATATTGACAAAAAAAACCACATATATTTATATACCACATGCAGGGTCTTAATAACTAATTGATCAGTAACAAGGGGCAAGACGTTCAGAGTGAGATTTATTCTGTCGAGTAGATTCAGTTTCCACTTCAGCAATATTTTCTTGGGGGGTGTCAGTCTACAATGAAGTATTTTGTTTTACAGTGTTAATCGTCTGTTACCTACTTTCAGTGGGTGATTGAGTAAAATTTCACCTTTTTGAAACATACTCGCGTGACATTTGTTAACATTGTCATTGATGTACAACAACGTACAACCCACGATCGGCATGTAGCGGGCTCCCTTTGTGAAACTTTCCTGCACATGAATCTCCTTTTCTTCCCCAAGAGTTCTTGTTATACAGGTGTACTCAGTGAAAGATGCACTGGACGCCTTGTTCAACCTAAGCCAATCCAAAGAATTACATGTACATAAAGCCTGAAATGGCTTTGTGCATTAGCAATGCACAATGGTTACAGCTATGCATTGATAAAGTATTCGGCGCCTAAGTTTGAGCAATTTAAACCTTCCATCACTTGACAGTACCGTTTGAAAAAAATACTGATCGCCTATCACCTTCTCAAACGTTTAGTTCCGCAGTTGGCCGAAACATTATATCATTATGAAGAAATTTACTGTTCTGTATTTACGAGTCAGGGTCATTGATCGAAAGCGAAGTGAAGACAGCGAACAGTTTTATATGACGAAATGGCGCGATTGATGCAAGTGCTTAACTTGCTCGGGCTCAACAAATTATTATGAAGTATGGATGAAAATTCATACCACGTTTTGGCTCAAATTCAACGAGTACTGTAGTCATAATAGTTTTGGGCATCTTTCACTGAACGTTGAATGTATAATAAAGTAGATTCAGGGACCAAGATCTAAACTTGCCATGTTTTTGAATAAAGCCATTGTTTGGGTATAATAAGAACAGACATGGCCACCTCATCATACTCAGAAGTACTTACGAATCCGCCATGTGATCACTGTACGCCAGACTTGTATGACTCGTGACTCGGACTCAGACTCGAGTCCTACTCGGCTCCTATTTTCCAGGATTCGGACTCGGACTCGTGTCACGATGACAAATGACTCAGACTCGGACTCGACCCTGCGGACACGGACTTGGACTCAGACTCAGACTCGACCTGCATGGCTTCAGATTCGACCAAAGTAACCACAAATCACTTAATTTTTGTCAACAATATAATTGATTTGGGAAATCAACGTGTCGAAACATGAACCCCAGCGTCCACACTTGATATTCAATGCAAGCTTGATAGTGTTCGGTACCAGATTAACCTTTCCAGACACTGGTGCCTTGCCTATTTGACAATGTTGTACGAGTATATTTCAAGTTCATTAATTTAGAGAAAAGCTGTGAAAAATGGAAACGTTTGCACTGTGAGGTTTTAGCAGTACCTCAACATTTAATTCTAATGTATTATACTGAAGGTGACTTGTGACTCGGACTCGTGACTCAACCTTTGTGACTCGTGACTCAACCTTTGTGACTCGTTATACTAGGACTCGACCTTCATGACTCGTGACTCGACCTTCATGACTCGTGACTCGGACTCGATGTTTGGGGACTCAAATACAAGTCTGCTGTACAACTTTAGGGCATTCAATAGAGAAACCATAGTGCATGCTAATGTAAAAAAAGCAATTCCCCGTGACGAATTATCTTAACAGAATCTAGGCACGATTCTTCGCCCTTGAAGAGGGCCTTCGTGATAGAATTGTTAGCATGCTGGGATTTGTCCGAGTAT
>NW_022144968.1:0-8371 GCF_000002235.5 Strongylocentrotus purpuratus | reverse complement strand
CATGATTTTACAGGATGCTTTAGACTGTCATTCACTAACAGTCCAATAAGGTATTTCATAATAATTCGATAGTTTTGTTGTTCAATGTTTGCAAATGTTGTATATTCCCTTTAAGACAATGGTTCGGAGGTCCTGAAGAAGATCAATCATAGATAAGATAATACATTGCCGTGAACTCAAAATAAATAAAATAAGTTCAAATTAACGCAGCCTACACAAGACAACAGATTGGGAAGGCGGACCAATGTGGTCCCTTTCCCCCTTTCCCTCAAAATCACCTGTTTGAGTCTAAGTTGCTCCAGGACGGCAAGGTAGAACTTAAAGAAGAAGCTGAGGGTGAGTGATTGCCGATAGGGCTCCATACCGCCTGGGGCACCAGGAGTTAGAGGTAGATCCTCGAGCAGAAAGGGGGTCATGGCCTCCACTAAACCATCACTCCAACACCTTGTGGAAAAGATGGTTGAAATCTCGGCTAAATCTATTACATTGTTACCTTGTGACAAATTATGTACTAGGTGTTCTAACGTTAAATGTGTTATTACGTGTTTTCACTATCCCAGCCACTATTTTTGGATTTGCAAACGATCCTGTACCATGCAGGGGGAGAGCATCATAGTGGTATCTAAATTCTTAAGGCTTTCAATAGCCACGCTGCTTATTAACTTTGAAGAATCTTTAACCGGTCTCAGTAATAAAAAAGGGAAAAAAGAGAAAGGCTAGCCTAGTTAGCAGACCTGTATGACTCGTGACTCGGACTCGAGTCCGACTCGAGTCCCATTTTTTTTTCATGAATAGGACTTCAATGACAAATGACTCGGACTCGGACTCGGACTCGACCTTTGTGACTCGGGACTCGACCAAATTTACCACAAATCACCTATTTCTTTTTCAACAATATATCATTACAAATTATTTTGATTCGGGAAATCGAAACATAAACCCCAGCGTCCACATTTGATCTGCGTAAATGCAAGCTTCATAGAGTTCGGTACCAGATTATTTCTTTCCCGACACTGGGGCCGTGCCTTATTTGACATGCTAGTCATGCATTTCCAGTTCATTAAATTTGAGAAAAGCTGTGAAAAAAAATTGAAGTATTTACACTATGAATGTTGTAAGTTAGCAGTAGGGCCTACCTCAAATTGAATTCCAATATTAACTGTATATTAAAGGGGACCCGTGACTCGGACTCGGACTCGACATTTGTGACTCGTGACTCGGATCGGCTCGACCTGTATGACTCGGTCTCGGACTCGGGAAAAGTGACCGGACTCAGACTCGATGTAGGTGACTCGAATACAAGTCTGCTAGATGGTCCGAGAGAGCAAACATCTCTTCAATTACTTCGGAGAAGTACCGCTATTCCCTTGGAGTCCTTTTGTGCATCTGGTGTACACAAATGACCGTATTTAGCCCATATCGTATGGGTCATCCCATACGATAGAACTGCCCGGCTCCCTTCACCAGCCTACTGGCAAGCTAAGTCACAAGTGACAGTCCGGTGAGTCAGCAAGTAAGTCAGTCAGAAGTCAGATATACAAAGAGGACACTAGGTTGGCACCGTCTGTGGCCAGCAATGAATTTACTAACGATGTAACCACTTCCTACCTTCCCGTTATGTTCTTCATTGTCTTCGTAGCCAGGACTGTTGTTGGAGCCATGCCACCGTACGCTATGGTGCAATCCTGTACTTCATTAGTACCAGGCTTCAGACTACTCTCATACCAGCATTGACTATGGCGATATCATCATCTCGCGACGTGGAGATTGCTTGTAGCCGTAGAAGTACTCGTTCTATGTGGAGTGTAAGATCACCGGATCCTTGGTTATTGATCAAGAGTTGTAATCGAGTCTCCCATAACTCATCGCAAGTCACATCACAAGACCATTGTCACTAGTAACGAGAGACGAGCCGTGACAGCGAATGGCCTTGTCGCTTCGCCAACTTGCCATTTGAGACTGGATTAAGATGGGATTACTCGTGACAGACCTGTGACTGACCTGTAACTGACTTGTGATTGACTTGGAGTGATTTTACGATTGGCCTACGATTGACTTGTGATTGACTAGATTACAATTTTCATTGTTGTAAATTATTTTTTGGTTTTAGGTATCCTGCTGTTAAGATAAGATTTCGTTTTGTTTTTTATAAACAAGGACCAATTCACTGCTGCTCGTTGGTAACAATCGGAATTGCCTGTGTTTTGAGTGAATCGGGTGCACGGACTAAAACCTGTAATTTATATCACTCGAAACTTGAATCGAGTGCAGGAAAACACAACGAATGTGGTTAGGCGAGGAACCACACAGAGCGATCACGGACAACACTTTAATCAGTTTCAATTTTGTGTCAAGAAGGCGTTCAACTACCCGAGGTACAATGCAGAGTGATTGTTGGAAACTTTAAATTTCATCTAAGATATTGGGAATTATGACTGGCCAACAAATATGTTGCCTGAGTTGATTCATTTTTTTAAAGAAAATACATCATAAGTAATCAAAGATTTTAGTATATTCTTCTTTGTTTTAACCTCACACGTGAAGGGGACATTGATAGCCAAGATTATCTCGTCTGTCTTGATAACATTCTTCCTATATCCGGTGAAGAAATTGCCGTCCATGCTCACGGTACGTTTACCTGATTGATGTACCAAATCAACCAACCATTTAGCGATCTTTTGATTTGATTTGATTTATTCGTAAATTCCACACAATGATGATTCGGATTTAATATCTTCTACATCATATGACATGCCCTATACCTGTTTTACATAAATCTGAACTACGAAAGGTGTTTTGAAGGCATTGGTGGACATGTAAATTTTATTAAGTATAAATTCATGACATATTTTTCTTCCACAAAAGAAAAGAAGAAAAGCCACAACAAATCAACTAATTTCCAAAGTCATGCGTAATTGTCAAATTGTCCATAAATTTCTCACATGATTTGAAACAAGTTCAATGGTACAGACGGCTGCCATAAACAACGGATTGAGGTCAGAAATAGGACTGCTTGTTGCTATGTTACCACCGATGGTCTGAAAGACATTTAAAAATCTTCCTTCATCAGTTCGAAGTGTAATAAGATCTAGCGAGCTTACATTTGCCATAGAACAGGACTTCTCTGAAAAAAAGCTATAAAAATGTGCCCCCTTCGTATCTCTGGTAGAAAATGTCCATTAATTAAAAACACACTTTCACTATCGTGTTTCTGAGACACGATTATAACTAGCTGAAAACCAAACGTTGCTTTCCACACGAATTGCGTTCAATTTGTATCCAACTGAACGTGTACATTAAGGGAGTATGGCTTGACTGCGTTACTCTCTAAATTCCAAAAAGTGAAAATTCTCTCCATTCGAGTGAAGATTCACTCCCACAGTCGGAAACTAGGGACTAGCGTTGAAGAGTGAAATTTCTTCAATCGTAAAGATCGAGCTTCACTTGAGCTTCGATTGAAGTGGCTCTTTTTTTTTCAGACTATTTCAATCGAAAATGAGAGTGATTTTCACTCTAAAACGTCTAATCCCTAATTTCACTCTTTGGAATTTACAGAGTAACCCTTGCATAGGCTTAACGCAAGGAGCTCAAGATTAGTGAAGTGTTCTTCATTTTACACTGTAAATGAAGGACACTTACAGACTGGTATGTGTTTTTTACCACGAGGATGCGTGAAGTCCATTCACTCGACGTCGGAGAATAGGGTTTAATTTTACTAACCGCCACATTTCTGATCTGATGTCCAGCAAACCAGCGCAGCATCTCCACAATGGCCGCAAAGACACGCGTCTTATGCTCTGCAAGGAAATAAATGTATTCAAACTGTAGTCTCTGGTTAAATTTAACCATTCATACCAAATATTTCATTTTGGTGAACACCAACAAAGCAATGTTTTTCTGGGTCTGTGTACCGTGGAACATTGATGAAAAATCTGACATCTGAAGCATACCTGGTTCTTTCTGTATGATTTCCTTCAAGTGATCACTGACTGACGTCAGAGACACGGCGGCGCAATTCTAACTCCAGAGGGCGTCCTCTCGACGCTAGTCAGCTCAGGATGTGAGTGGGATCAACGAGAACAGGATAGTGTTGATTCTTAAACTTCACTTCAACACCTTCATTACATTAAAACAAAACAAATTGAGTACTGCAATCTATAAATCACGATAGTAAAAGAAATGTGTTGATTTTCTCATTCATATTATGATTTATAGATGCCTTTGTATTTAAGCTCCTTGAAAGCAAAGTTATTGTGTTTAGTGACTTTTTTTAAAGCCATCTTACTTTAGCTACCTGGGTTTTTTTTTTCATCTCAAGAAACCAACAGATGATCTACACATCTTGAGATTCAGTGCACGTTTAACCTGGTTTCTTATCTATAAGGCCCTATCAAAGGTTAGAGGTACATGTTATGGTATGTTTCCTTGAGCTTTCAAAGGAAAGATTTGTTTTACCAGTATCTTGCTGGGGTAAATAGTTGCGCGTGCGCACGAAGCGTACCCGAGTAGTGTACGTTGCATTCCTACCATAACATATGGCCGCGTCCGCATTATTTGGCAACAACCCAACCTCGTTCCCCTCGGCAGGATCTTGCTGCGCCATGTTGTTTCACATCATGCCTTGCGCGATCTTATAGAGTCGAGGCTGGCTACAACCATAATTATCAATGTCTATGGGAAGTGACTTCAACCCATTCCATAGGCACATTAGTTCTTGCAGACTTGATTTATTTGTGGAAGAGAATGACTGTCACCAGTTTAATACTTTAGTCACCCGGTTAAGTCCTCGGAAGGGAAATATTGACATCATCACTAACCAACTTCCGAGTTGCCAGCTACGATTTTCGCCTTTGGATTGGTAGCCTTCAGTTCCAGCAGCTGCTGCAGTGTGACGGGACGAACCAGGCCACCCGAACCCCAACAAACGTCCGGGGTCTGGAGTCCATCTCGTACAAATTGATCTAGAGAATTAGCATGATGTTCATCATTATTTTCAGCAAACCAACACATTTCCTCGGAAAATTGCAGCTTTTAATGACACCTGTTTTTTTTCTCAGTAATCACGGTCTTTTCCTTCGTTTTCCTCCGAAGACAGCAATAAATTAAACAGTGCGCGCACCAAAGGCACTGGTCAACACACATTGAGTTATTTCATGGACATCCTTTTACGACATTCAACTGAAATTTGGTATTTTTCAAAACTGATACTTCCTAACTTACCATGAGCTCGGGAGGAAGATGGGTTCTTGGGAAGGGTCAAAGGCATGAACTTGCTTGCATCAAACAGTGTTGTCAATACCTATTTAAAAACCGGAAATTTTTTTTCTTCTATTACTCTCATCTTTTCCTTGACTTCGCGCTATTTCTTGAGAACCATGTCCAAGCTTTTACTGCTAACATCAGATACACAAAATTATCCTATGTATTGTGTGCAACTTGGAACATTTTTTGCAGACCAAAGTGTTTCATTTTGAACAGCTTATACATTCTTTTTCAGAACTCATTGATCCAATCACTGTTACAATGATTGTGTTTTATTAAACTGTATAAATGTAGGTCTACTATTCAAATGAGAGAATTAAAGACGATCCTTGAACTCATAAGCTTCACATACTTCGAAGTTAAGTTCTAGAACTGAAACAAAAATATATAAAACATCCTGTTGATACTTACACCTTCCTCTTGTACACTGATGCCATTGGATGTTCTTACAACATGTAGTGTTGGTTCCTCCACAGCATCCATCCTATATTTAAGGAAAAAAAAATGAACGTTTTTGCAATGATTCTATATAGCATTCACCATGGTCCTCTTGCGCACATCCGCATTCTACCTGATCTTAAGGTTTTAAAATTCTCTTTCCATTTTTCAGGACGTAGTGCCCCTTTAAAGATAAATTCGTTATCAAGCCTGCGCTCGTGGAACACGGAAATGTAGTGCGTCTGTGTCCCACATACCACTCGGCCTTCGGCCTCGTGGTGTGTGGAAAAAACTAATAGTGCGTGCGGTACGTACGGTGTGATACGCTTGTATCGTTGGTACCCGCTATTTTTACTGTGTTTCACACATGAGTGGGAGCAGCGAACTAGCAGACGATCAGCTTTTCGAGCACGTGACATGCATGTGAGTTGCTGTTAGATTGTCATGATTGTTGTGTTTAGTGCCGTTTGTTTCGGGATTTTTACATCAAAATACATTGAAAGAATCCAAGACAGCGGTAAAACAAACAATTGTTGACTGCTGTGATTTGGGATATGACGTTTTGAACACCCTCGGGGCGCATAGCACCATAGCTGCGCCTCGGGTAATATGCGCCCCTCGCGGGTTTCACAAACGTCATATCCCGCATCAAAGCAGTCATTTGTTACATACATGTAGTAGTTAAGCAGCAACCTGCTATCATTATTTTCATTAGCTTTCAATACGGCAGCTTCTGTACACAAAATAATGTGCATGGAAACCATTCAGAACGTAAGGCTCTTTGGTGTCGAGAGTTTCAATTTTCAAGAGGATACTTCTTACTTTTCAGGCATTATAGGCAATTTTCTTCATTTATAGTGAATGAGGGCTTCTCGATATTTATGGTTAGCAATCAGTCGCACGACGAGGTGACGTATCATGTTCACGAAGTCCATAGACGATACGTCACCTCGTGGTGCACCCGTTATAATAAGAGTTAGTTCTACTATTTAAAGTATCCAAGCAAACAGATGAAAAGACAGGTTTTAATAGAAAAAAAAGGAGCAAACCTTGGTGAATGTCTTGTAGCCTTGTAAGATGGGTCTGTAGCCCGTACAACGACACAGATTGCCCTCAAAAGCGCTCCAATCTCCTCCATAGTAGGTTGTAATATGTTTCTCAGCAGAGTGTACATTGACATGACAATACCAGGAGTACAGAAACCACATTGGGAACCGTGGGCCTTGGCAAGGCGCTCCTAAGGAAGGACAGTTTACGTTAAACGTACAACGTGTTTGGTGTCTTAATTCTGGTTCTATTGGTTTATATTCTTGGTGTGATCTTTAGTCTTTGCTTCGTCTAGTTTTGGATTCAAGTGTTTTCTCTTACGGTTCCTAACTTCAAAGTTTGGTGTTTGGCTTTGGCCTTCTCTGTTTAGTTTTTGGCAGTTGGTCATTGGTTTTGGTCAGAAGATCGTTTAGATCTTAGACATGGGCATTATGTCTAAATGTGTCCTAGTTCCTGGTTCCTGAGTTATGGGTCCTGTGCTCAGTGTCCAGGCTTACTGGGTCTGGGTCCAAGATCCTGGGTGACTGGGTCCTGGGTGACTGAATCCTGGGTCCAAGTCCTGGTTCTTGGGTGAATTGGCCTTGGATCTTGGTTCCTGGTTCCTAGATCCTGGGTCCTGGGGCCTAGGTTCAGAGTCCAGGACTAGGTTACTGGATCCTTGGTCCAGGGTGACTTGGTCCTGGTGATGGTCCTGGGTGCTTGGTCCTAGATCCTGAATCCTAATTGGTCCTAGGGTGTAGGTCCCCGGTCTTTGGGTATATGCCAAGGATTTTTGGAAATCGTTCTTGGGTCCTAGATCCTTGGCACTAAGTTCTGGGACCTGGGTCCGTGACCCTTAAGCCTGTGTCCTCGGTCCTGGGTCCTACCTCCTGGCTGAAGGTCCTTGGCCCATATTCCTTGTTCCTGGGTCAATCGATCCTTAATCACGGCTGCTATGTTCCAGGTCTAGATTTAATGAGTCAAGGTGTCCTTCGTCCTGAATCTTAGGTCATAGTCTGGGGTTCTAGGTCCAGCGCCCCTGAACTTGTGAATCATGGGTCAAAGGTCCTGGGTCAAATATTCCTTGCCCTTGTTCCTAATCCCTTTGTCCTACGCATTTAGTCCTGTGTTTTGTGTCCTGTGTTTTGGATCCTTGAACCTGGACCTTGATCCTGGGTCCTTTGCCTTGATTCTGGGTCTATAGTCATACAACTTGGTCGAGAGTCCTTCACCATTGTTCCCTTGACCCTTGTCCTAAGTTGTTGGTCCTACCTCCTGTGTCCATGGTCTCAGGTCTTGGGTCTTAGACTGAGCCTCTAGGGTTGTGGGTCTTGGGTAACTATACAAGTTCCTGAGTCCTGGGTCTTGGGTCCTTGGTCTGTTGATATGTTCCGTGGTCCTTGGTCGTTCGTCCTTAGCTCTTGGTCCAGGTTTTGTCGTGGGTCCTGGGTGATAGGTGAAGGCCCTTGTCTTGGGTTCTGGGTCTTGGGTTCTGGGACCTTGGTCCTTGTTCATATGTCTCTTGTCCTGGGTGCTGGGTTCTTTGCCCTTGATCCTGAGTCTCGGGTCAAAGGTCTTGGGTCCTGGAGCAAAGGTCAATGCACCGAGTTTTTGTGTGTTTTGGTGCCAGAGTTACTTGGCAAAG
>NW_022144967.1:0-8427 GCF_000002235.5 Strongylocentrotus purpuratus | reverse complement strand
GACTACAACTCCTGCAAGCTCTCTCAACACATCTATCTTTGTTATTTTCCGTACGAATCACAAAACTAAAAACCAAACAAGAATGCTCCGGCAGTTGGCTTCATCCTCCTGGGTACAAAGAGTGTATGTTTTTTTTTTTAGTTTTTTTTTGGGGGGGGGGATTGGTCAATAGATTCATATCTGAATGGCGATAAAATAATGCAAATTGTACTATTTTTCATATTAAAATGTTTTAAGAATTGTATTCGTTACAATGAAGATCATGCTTATTTTTTTTTTTTACCATAATGTACGTATCATTACTAGAGGTTCCGAACCGGTTTCTTTTCTACCACGTTTCAGGGATCGAGTTGGCCGTAGTCCAGGATTCAACCGCAAACGACCCCCCAGGAGAAAGGTTTCTTTAGCGGCAATGCGGCGCCGCAAGCGCGGCTACAACCAGGTGAACATGATGAAAGCAGTGGAACGGGACCGAATCCAACGACGCCGGCAGCCGGTCTACCGCTACTCCCCGTCAACCGAGAGCCAGCCCCGGCGAATCAGCGGATGCTTGGAAGAGCAAATCCCCCGAGCACAACGGGGCAACTAAGGCCGAGGAACCGGTGTGGCAGACATCCCAGTCGAGCCCAAAGATCGCTGTGGTACGGCCCCGCACGGACCAGTCCACCACCACTTACAAGAGGTTTACCTCGAAAGTGCACTTAGGGACGCATCATCTCCGGGTAGCATTTCCACCGCTGTTAGCAAGCAAAGAGGAAGCACTACTACGGAGGAACTCTGGCGCACGTGCCGGCAAGTCGTCAGATAGTGTGTACATAGAGATGGACCGGGAACCAGTTCGCGATACGCGAGACTCACAGCGGAGGCGTGCGAACGAGCAGAGCGAAGCGCACGCCGCTCCTGACAGATGATGATGACAATGATGCTGACGTCTCGCGGAGACGAGACTCGAGCCCGGGCTCCGTCTAGACATTCCTCAGATTATCACTTCTATTCCACGGCAGCAGTCAGGACCTGACCGAGCCCCAGTTGGCAAATGCGGAACTCAACCCTAGACGCGCCCCGGTCCACAACAGAGGCGCGCGTGTCAGACAGTCAGGGTTTGCCCCGCCCCCGGGGTCAACCCTTTTCAGTTTTTGCCTCGCCGTCGTTCGCACGGTTCCCTGGAGGGTAAACCCAGCGTTCCTCTATGCAGTGCGCCGCCTTGTAAGCATTCTCTCAAACACCGCAAGCAGTTGGCACGATCGGCCGAGGTGCTGTGCCTCGGCAGGTAATGGGTTTAGTAACCCCCTACCCACCTCCTCCACCATTTCTTCCATTTTCTCTTACGTCCCCATCGCAAGCACCGTATTCCAAACCAGCGAGGCCCTCCTCTGCGATCGACCTGGTGCCTTCGGGTCCAAATCTCCAAGAAACGGAGGCTCAACTCCCCTCCACCACCGAAGTCAATCGCAACAGCGTCCAACAACAACAATTTGGAGCCGACCGAGTTCGCAGGAGGACAGAACTTGACAATGCGCCGCCAACGGTGGAGGTGGCAATTCGGCCAACAAACCACCGACACGAACGCAAACACAAATGGTCTGATTCTGGAACTCTAGAGCTGAAGAAGCGTATCAATCAGACGGTGTTTGGAACGAAGCCAAGCTGGAAGAATTGGCTAGTGGACAAAACACGCCGTTGAGGACCTTTCCGAAATCAGAATCATCAATGTATGCTGGCACTCAAGGCGTTTTTTTTTTTAATTTTAACTTGACAGCTCAGTACGTTTATGCTTTGTACTTATACCTAAACTTTATTGAATGGAAATTCTCTTACTTTAGTAAATTCCGTTTCTACCATCACCACTCAAATCCGCCAACCACCTCATACGTGCGCGTGCCTTCACCAAAAACACTACTATGTAGGCCTAACAGCAAGAGGAATTTTGTCATTGTGGCTGTACATTTTGCGCCATCACGTGGGTATGGACTATGCACCATCGGTTTATTAAGCTTGTGTGGAAATAATTGCCATGCCTCGATAATTTTCATACCACAAGTATATTATATGGAGATTGTGTGGCTGAATTAGTGCAATAGATAAAGTCTATGCCGATCTGAACTCTTTATACCAGATCAAACGACCATTTTCCTTGGTAGCCTATAAAAGAGATACATAAAGCTGGTCATTTGTAACGTGTGCTGTAATTCTTTTGCATTCAGTTTCAAACAAAAAAAAGCCTATGCATAGGTTTGCATGAAGATACTTTATTTTCTAAACGCAGACATTGTAAAAGCTTGTATAAAATCGATCGCAATGTGTTCACTTTTGGGACGCAAACACTGTTGTCATCAGCGAATAGCGTCGCGTCCCTTACGCGAACACTTCTAATGTTTGCCAACGTTTAATTGGCACGTTCGCTGAGGTGAAACCGTGTGTACCACAAACGTTGGCGAATGTTATAGCAACAAAAGCGAACGGTCCTGTCCAATTCGTTCCGTTATCTTTACCAAAACGGCTGACTCTCTGAGCGCTATACATGCTTTGTTATTGGAATTAAATTAAACCTCTCTGCACCAGAAAGGTGGATAAATTACACACACACAAAATAATGGTTCGTCTGGAATAACTTTTCAAGAATTTAAAAAAGGCGTTCTCATACACAGTGCTAGTGACATGACATCAGTTTTTAACAGTTATTCCACTTGGGGTTGACACGTTCGCGGTGACTACCTAACGTTCGTAGCTAACGAACACAGCCAGGGTTGCTTAAAAATGGCAGAATCTCCGTTAGCATTGACGTTGTCTGTATTCGGAATAAACCTTTACTTAATAAATAAATGTAAAATATCTAAAAGCTACTTAATTAATAGTTCATAAACAAAGATATTAAATACGAATCTTACTGCCAGTTGAGATATGTGACTAATGTTGCAATAAATATTCAAGTATAAATGTTACCATGATGTCTGCTGGTATGCTCCAATCGTGGTGTTTACCTCCATGCGTGATATCGTTTACCTTTTACTTTGGGAGTGTTTTTGGATAGTTTCCGCCCGAGCATCGCCGACAAAAATTGAATTGAGCAACAAAGGGAATGCTCACTTTACAGTCTTGTATAGTTCGAGTCTGTTGCAAGTAGATCACAAGTCTGTCCACAAGTCCACTGGTCAAAAGCAACACAAGAAGTAAAGGTGTGTTGTCAAGGTTGATTAAGACAGCTTGTGACTTGACTTGAGACTGAAAGACTCTTGTGATGGACTTGTGGCGGACTTGTCATGGATTTGGGAGGACTTGTGATCACAAGAGGACACTCTTGAAACAGTTCTTGAACCACCGTGCCGATTATCAAATATAGCAAGTTAAGGACTTTATCCGACGAGTTGGTAAACGGTCGAGTTGTAAACAGTCGAGTTGACGCGACGTGTGAAATCCTTGCCTAACCCCAAACTGGCCATCTACCGATCATAACATAAAGATGCATTTGGTCTTTTAGTCTTATATATTTGCCATTCCCTGTAAACAAACAAATACACTCTGCGCAATATATAGAGAGCTACATCGTTTTGGCGAGTTAGAACTATGTGAATATTTTTATGAACAGAATTCATCCGCTTCCAGTGGAACCCTTTGTACTAACTTGAACCAAAAAACTTCCTTTCGGGTTTTATAAGTTTCAGTATACTTCAGTATATTTCATCACAGTGCATCCAGAATCCAACATTTTCCGGGGCCTTAAAGCGGGCCCCTGGCCCTGTGGCCCCACGCCGTAAGGGCTCGGAAATAAAACAAAACATACCCGAAGGAATTTACTAAATGTAGAAAGCAGCTTTGCACAATATTATTTAAATACGATGCCATGCATAATGATACAATTCTTTTTCCAGAATTAAATGGAACCAAAAATGGAGATAAAACTACAGGGTTTTCTACTTTTCAGTACAGTTAAACGTTTTAAGAGCAACAGTATATTCTAAACAAATAATGAAATAAATTGTCTTTATATCTCAAAAAACTTTTGCTAAAAAAGTCACATGAAAGTGACCAGGAATCGCCTCGGATTGCACCACAGAGCATCCCGTATTCCAAATTAAGCTACGACGTAAAGGCTTTGCGCTCCGCTTTCGCATTAATTTTGTCCGTCCTTTAGAAATTCCAGCACCCCCTGGCAACATTTCTTTTCCAGCGGCAGTGCCCACCACTCCCTCTTTAGTAACGATGTTGTTGCTCTCTTAGTAATGATATTCTTCATTCGTCAGTGCAGAGACAGGGGGAAATTTAATCGGGGTACTGGACGGGAAACCCGGGTAACTTTCGTTGACTCTTCGGGGTGACGAACTCTAAAGTCTAGCACCGTCTCGAGGCATTGCAAGGTCACCGGGTCGTCCTGGTAAATAGAATTTATTGGCAAACAAATGCGGTTGTTTCCGGACATAGTGTAGATCTCCGATTGTGAGGATGCAGACCTCGCGCACAAAAGTGCCACGGCATGTTCGCGGTCTCCTCGAGTACCAATTGACATAACGGATATTCAATGGTCTGAGTTGTTCGGGTGCTTGAGGTACACCTCCAGGAACGCCCGGTGCCCGTTGCAGAGTAGCCAGTACGTCTCATCTGGCATCTTTGTGTTCCTCGTCCAGTGCAGCAAGTCCTTGGCGACTGGATCCCTTAAGATGTAGTTAACGAAGTCCCTTTTGACAGCGTAGTAAGATGAACCGGTGTAAACCTTCAGTTGGTGGGGTGCAGGACTCATTCTGCTTTCAGTTTTGATAACGGTTTTCCGTTTCGCACGATGATTGAAACTGGGTTCTATTTCTCTTCTCCAAGTTGTTTGGGACAATGGATCGGATACCATTGTGGCCGTTGTACGCCTTTAACTGCCGACAATCTCTAGGTTGGTCTTCAAGGGAAAGTCTTGCCCGCATAGGTTCATGACGTACCTCCACTGGTAACCGGACGCGGGTTGTCCAGTCAGATCCCTCATGCAGTTGATGTTGGACAGCAGAAGCGTAAGCCCGGGTTACTGCACGTCTTCGAGTTTAGAAGCTATGAAGACATTAGCGAAGCAATTTGCGAGACCGGCCATCGCTTGATGAAACTCCTTGGATGATTTGGAATCCGGGTGCAGACAGTAAATGTTCTGCGGCTGGTAATCGCCCTCAATAGTCTCTCCACTTGGGCAGATCCCTTATGAATTACAATGATATAAGCTAGCGGGAAACTTGCCTCTTCTTCCGAGTTAGGTATCGTAGGATAACCTCTCTGTCTCGTAAATAATGCACACTCATCCGTCCATGTCACCACTGTGCTATCCGAAGGCATCAAGATTCCTTCTGTCGCTCCTGTCGTATTTCTTTGCTCACGTTTCTTGATAACTGTCCCATTTCCAGCAAATAGACCAGAGCAGTTGACATCCCAGTGTCTGTGATACTTCTGGTTTGTTGGGCGTTGACCAACGGGCGCGTAGTACAGCGATCTTATCACACTTCTATTCTGAATCGCACGCGTTAGTATCACCCTCTTCGACCCGAAGACTGTCAGTGGAGTTCCTGTACGTCGGGGCACGTGTTACCGCATGGTTGGTAAGATCACCAGTTTGGTTATACGCGAGATATATCGCAAGTAGTAGTGCCAGCATCACGAAACCAGACAGCTTCCTGCTTGCAAAGACACGCTTCATTGTGCACACGGGCGGCGTGTTGAAATTACGTCCAAAATGTTAGATTGGATCGTGATAGTTTGTTAATGAACAGGTACAAAACTCAGGCAGACTAACCGCACGATGCATTGGAGTCTCCTTGCACCTTCTGAACACAATTTGCACAAACGACTGACGTGGCATTTGCCCACACATGGCAGAATAATAGGTATTGATCACTACCTGTCGTTTTGTGCATTTGTCATTGAGTTTCGCCTCAGTAAAGATCTTTTATTAACTTGACCTTACGAGTTACACAAAGCAGTCGAATTGCATTCATGCAGAAAAGGTTATATTTTGTTATGAATGCCATTTTAACGTGTGTTCCTGCAGTGGGCCTCCCGAACCCAGAAAGAAAGGGTTATAGGTAGGGTTTCGTTTGAATTAGCAACAAGAGTGCTCAAAATTAAATGACGGGTGCTTAACAACTTAAACTTGATGAGGTTTAAGCTCAGTGAATGCCGTAAATTCAGAGAAATAAATATTGCAGGTTCTCGATTTCAATTAAAAACTTGCTGAACAATGCCGACTCATGTTTTGAATTGCGCCCGAAATCAGCGTCCGGGACTCGTTCTCATTCAGCCGATTGCAGTTACCCGATGTCACGCACTGAACCGACAATTGCACCCACGCGCGCGTGTGCGTCGTGTCAACACTTTGCGCGCACCCATTCACGGATTCGCCCAATTACAAACCAACTTCGAACGGAAATTTCAAAAACTAGTCACTTGACGCATCTTTGGAAATGGCCTTCTTTGTTGTTTTCTTCAAAATGACAGCATGCCAGAAAAAATCATTTCGCAGGGAGTTTATTGCCATTACTATTTGTAAACCAAGTAAGCTTTTCAACGATAATTTCGTCAGTTTAACATTTTGGATAACTGCAAAAAAATGATTTACTATTCCTTTAAACACTAGTGGAATGAAACACAGTGGAATGCGAATTTTCAGAAGCGCAAGTTCGTGGTGTGATTTATCCACAATTCTCAAAAAATTACCAGCGCTGATCACTAACTTGACTTAATCGTTAAGCTACATTTTAAAACAAATTTTATCAAACAACATTATACACAAATGGGTCAATTCAAACAGAACACTTGTCGTTGTATTGTCATTTTGTCATTGCCATTGTGTATTGTAGAGATCTTAGACAATATTTTAATATTCACATTTCTACTATTTCAAATGCACCCTTCACTTTGGACCCGTCACTTAGCCTATATAAATTCCTCTGGTTCAGTAAGGCCGGTGATTTTATAGAATTACAGTGGAAAGAGATTGACAACTGAGTGTTGTAATTGCATTCATGTCAGCGGAAAAGATGGCCGCAATATAATTCACTGGCTCGACATCCTGGAGAAAGAGTTCGACAAAGCTTTGTCGACCTGGATATCCTGCTTGGGGAGATCGACCCGGACCAATGCGAGATCACCTACGAAGGCAGGCGGAAGATGACGGCCCTCCGGGCTGCTTTCGCCCAGCTTTGCCACAAGGGGGGCAAATCAACAACGGTTGTTGGGGCGGGGGTTGATGATGCCATCTGACCACGGAGGCTTGTTCAAACAGGTATACTATAGACATTAGATGTCTATGGTATACATATACGTGACAGTAGCAGCATTTAACGCCCAATTTCTATTTAGTATGAACTGAAATAGTTATACGGTTTGTAATTGTTGGTGGGCAGGCAGTATGAGCACAACGCCCGAAAAGTGGGGAATTTTGTTCCCCCTTCCAACGGGATTATTATATAATAATAAGCTGATTTAATGTAAGCTGACTGAAAGATCCATGACGAGATGTACTTTAGAATTTGTCGATGGCGTCCCACATAGCTTTAGTTTGATTCATGGCCAGCGGATCGTTGCTGTAGTCCAGACTGTCCGCCTCAAACATACCAACACCGCGTAGGTCTTCCGCCCGGGCGTAGTCGTAGCGCAAGGCGAGACTGGCCGGGTCGTCGTACCAGAGCTCGTGGGTTTGCCCCGAGGCATCCTGGGAAATATTCAAAACACATGTGACTTCTGTGTCATTTTCTCGGAGCCTTACAATTATGTATTGGTGCGTTTATTGAAAAGAATGCAGGCCTACGTTTCAACTGCAATTACATTTTAGACTTTTTCATTGAATTTGTACTTCATGATATAGACAGACGATATATTGACGGAATTTTTCATGACGTCATTATAACAGGCATGAGCTAACTGCTGTTCAAATAAGCAATCACGACATTTGGTATATATTTACATTATGTGGGTTGTTTGAAGATGGAAAGCTCGCGGATTTTTACCTAACAAGCTGGCAAACTGTCAAAACAGCTGGTCACCAGTATTAATATGCACAGCCATCATTGAAACTATATTTATATATATAAATAAGGTGGTGACGCAATGAATACTGTGCATTCAATTAGGTTCAACACACTACTCTTATACCAAGTGATAGGCGTCCATGAAGATATGAACTCACTAACAGTGGGCTCAAGGTACGCTCAACTTCTTTTTCGAAACAGAATGAAATAGGACACAAACCTTGTAATTAAAGTAGGGCGACTGGAAAGCTCGCTAAACACAGCGGCCAGTTGAGGATTTCGGAGTAGCTTCATGATGTCTTTGTATTGAATCTGCGTGACTGACCCAGAACCAACTCCAGGTTTCGAGAGGGTCAGAGTTCTGTTGACAAGGCATACGTCGTCCTGAAAATAAGAATGAAACACGACATCTAGAATGCAGGCAAAAATAGGGGAA
>NW_022144966.1:0-8446 GCF_000002235.5 Strongylocentrotus purpuratus | reverse complement strand
TCAATGGAAATCATAGAGAATGCTGCAAGGACGCTATGGAACGCCACACGACGTCTTAGACTTCCGGTGGATTTCACAGCGACGCCTTGCAAGCCACTGGTGCCATGAATCCTGCATCTTCATGGCGTTGTGTTACATTTTTAAGAATTTCAACAAGGCAATATCAACGCCACGAATGGACGTGACAGTGTGATAGGGCCTTTAACGGATTTTTTTTTTAGTATGCTACCCCATAACCATGGTAACAGTGGACTGTCATCCTGTCCTGGCTTGTTTCCAGGGTGTGAAGGGCATCACCTCAAACGCCCTTGACACAAGATGAGACAACTCAAGGAACATGGTCAGGTTCTTGGCAGGATTCATCCTGGGTTCTATGACATCAGTAAGAGATTGAGGAAGATCTTGAGAGAATGTTGGCTGAGAGACGATGAGGAGTCAAGAAGTATGACGGCCGGTAAACGTCTCAAGTCAAGTAAGAATGAAAGTTGTCTGGAAATAATCACTGCATCAGCTAGATTTGATGACTAGTGATAATGTTTGGAATTTGTTTTTATACTTGTAGCGCTTTAACAAGAACATGGCACATGATGTCACAGAGTAATATTGAGTTTGTGTTCCTCCTTGAAACAGTTTCCAGGAACCTAAGCAATTATTTTGGGAATTATGACTTGCCATATTTTTTTCTAAAGTAGAATTCAGACCGCATCACTCTCAAACCTCATCTTTGTACTTTCTTGTTGACCCCTGGTTCGATTCCGAGATTTGATCTCAATCATCATCGAAGGAATTTAGTTGCTTTTGTTTCAGATCCTGCTATTTGTTTGTGATAAACTAGCAACCTAGAGGGGGTGAATAATAACCAAAAAAGACTTTTTAAATTCTTCAGGAACATTGACATGGTAACAGCTCATGGGCGATTCTCCAGAAGTTGAAACTAAATTAATTTTGGGGGAATTTTTTTTTATTTGATGTAATACAAATGATTATGTTCATCTAAAGTGTTTGCAAGTAAGCCAAGATGCAAATTTCCTGAAGAGATTTCATAAGTTTGTCTTTTGTGTGCATTAATTAGCATAATTTTAATTACAAAATGTCACACACGTGACCACAGAACAATTCCCATTTAGGAAAATTAAAGCAGAGTGTACATTGTCTATGCATTCTGTTAATCACAAAAGACTCCCAATAAGTATGGATGTGTGTCTTTAGAACTTTGGAGAAAACCGTGAATTTCCGGTAAGGGCCGGATAACATTGTTACGTCTGATGTCACACACGTGACCAAACTTTGATGACCCCTCCTAATATTTTGACACAATTTGTGAAAGTAGAAACTATAGTCTGAGGTAGGGAGTAAAAAGTACTAACCTGATGAATCAGTGAAAGTAATATGTCAAATGCAGTTATCAAGGGGTAAAGCTTCAGACAAGCCCAATTTTATGTCACATATAGTGACCAAGAATGGCCCTCGTGGTTTTTTCTTTCCATTTTGAGTCAATTTCAGGGCCGCCAAAATACAATTTATTTTCTGTGTAAAAACCTCCTAAACACTTTTTCATTCACACTTGCTCCCCCTCCCTATCAATCCCTTCAAACACATCTTCATGCGCTGTACCGGTAAACTCCTTTGTTGTACCTCCCTGCATCATCTCTTCTGTCTTAACCCTCCCACCCCCCAACCCACCACACCCACCCTTAGGTAAATCCTTACACACCACAACGCCCCATCATCCCTTCATCTGATGCGGAAAAGTGCAATACAGTTTAAAACACACGTCTCTTTAGATTTCCTCTTTTTATACTTCCCATGTGTGCCATTAAAATAGAAAAACACTCTTCAAAGTCTTGGAAAGATTTAAAGTTCTCTGATTTGTGTGACTTCCCAATTTATATTAGACAGCACTTCACTTGGTGTATCTACAAACCTTCTCCTATAGTTGTATATTCACAGCTATGCAACGCCTCGAAAATTACAAAAGTCTACCAAATTATGTCTATCATTAATGGCATAAATATATGTTTCTCATTAGTTTGGAGGTTTAATTCTTATAAATTCAGTTTCATTTTTCGGCAGCTCGCCCATATTCCATGGAGCCTCGCTTTGCTCACCAGCCACCACGCCCAGACCCGGTCACCATGGCAACTGAACAGCCTCAGGCCCCGCCTCCAGCAGCCATTGGTCAAGATCGTCGCTAACCAATTCCAATCAGCAATGAGCGTAGTCGAGGGCAACGCAAAACACCTGTCAGCTTTGTTGTTGTACCTGTCAGTGATCTGGGGTACCCTGTTGGTTCACCAGGGAGTAGCATCTGGGCTTATACACCAGGTAAGCTCAGTTTTCATTTACCACACACTTTCATTAGATGCACGAAAACTAACTATATTTGGAGCATCAAGATAATAGGAGTGTGAAATAGTCTCATATTTTCTTGGCTTGGTACTTTAAGATCCTAATTGAAGAACTTAGCTAAAAGATCCTTGTTGATTAAAAAATGCTATAAAAATCAACTCAGAAGGATACGATAACATTTCAGTTCAGGCCATGAAAATAAAATTTAAAAATAGACCACTGTGATCTCTAAACCCAATGGACATACAGGACATGCCGATTAGCAAAATATTAGTAGTCATCCATTCAAGAGAATATTTTTTTTATAAATGGCAGATTTAAAACAAATTTCTTGTTTCTGCTGATTTTTCCCCCAGGGAGCAGCGGTGACCGGATCCCAAGTAGCAACTTAGAGGATATACCAGGCACAGCAGCTAACAGGATGCCTAACTTCCCCCATCAAGACACTGTCAAGAGAGGATGGCTTCCAAATGAACAAGTAAGCATCTCACCCCTCCACCACCCCCACTACACTCAATCAGCATGAGTTCAGGACTTGAAAACAGTTTACAACAACACAAGGCAATTCAAGTTGGTTCCAGAGTACACACAGTCCTATTCAATTGATTCAGCCCATTCATTGGTGTTACAGGGTAATCCTATACAACAGCACTGCCCACTCACAAGTGACAGTGAGTCGATCCGTGAGGTACAAAGAGGACTGTAGGCTCGCCCTCTGAGACCAGCAAAAACTGAACAGCGATCATTGAGAAAATCAAATAGAGAAATCAAAACCTCATCAAGATGTACCTTGTGTATCTCAAGACATTACTGAAATGTCATCATGCTTGCGAGCTCTAACTTTATTCCCCTGGTTATTTCCTACAGACACCTGTCAGCCGTTTTGGGAGCAACATGAGCCAATGTCTGGCATGCATCATAACTTGGCCATGGGAGATGGGGGAGGGGTGACAGCTCATGGAATGCCAGGAACGGTCTGGAACCCTGTAGCCACCATGCAACTTCACAGCACCAATCCAAAGGTGGGTCCTGTCTCAAAGCTTAAGTCCGTGTCAATATTATCAGGCTATATATGTGAGGCATTCTGGCAAAATGAGACGCAACTGGGCACAGGCCGTAGTGAAGGGAAAATGCAACAAAATGATAGGGGTGATTTTTTGTTTTTGATTTTCAGATTTATTGATAAGAAAACATGTAGTCTAAAAATCATGGAAAACAAGAGTTTTTTAAGGAAAGATAATTGGCATCTTTCATTTTCACGAATACAAAAATCGAAACTTTACAGGCCTTTTTCTTAGTATTTTGCTTTTTTGGCAAGTCGATAAAAGCAAACTTTAGCAGCATAACTTGTCAACGGAATATCAGATTGAATTGCAACAAACAGTATTGTAGGAGAAATTTATTTCTTTCGTAATACCTGCAAACCCTCATTTCGACCTCTGCCCAGTTCTGTGTCATTTTGCCAGAATGCCTCACATATATGGTCGTCAGTAACACGTGTCTATCAGCCGCTTTCATATCGGCGCATTATTGCTAGCTGCAGCAATTGGGAGACAGTCTTAAATCTATCTGTCCTTGTTTATGAACATAATTTTCCTTGAATATTTAATGCAAAATCCTTCTTCAGGCCAATTCAATGTATTCCTGATGTAGTGAATGCCCAATCTTTGAAGTTGTTAAACATTAAAGGTCTAAAGTGGCTGCTCAGAAAACTCAAATATTCCCAGAGAAACAGAAGTGTTAAGCGCGTTGACTAGAAACAAAGAAGTTAAATATTCCCATAAATACCACTTTTTATTTTGCAGGGAGGGGCCCTAAAATAGTTTGTTGACATGAACTACACGTTTTTAAATAAAATTACAGCATTACATGTAGTTGGGATCAACTACCCTCAGTCAACCACAAAACAATCCTCATTTTTTGACTTTTAATGTTTTTAATTTAAATTTGATAAATTTATTAAATTTGCAATTTTGTCTTTGTATTTTCCCAGGTGTGGGGAGCATGGAGCCAGCTGGTCATGTGACCTGAGGACACCTCTCCATCCATTCCTATAGAGGGCGCTGTTCATCATAGCCGCAGCATCCACAAGAGATAGTTAAGTTAATTAATTTTTCTTAGATGGCCAACAGCCATAGAGGGCGCCATAATGCTATCTGGTTTGTTCACAGACATATTAACACATAGACCGCCAATCGTGCGCGTGAAATCGCGATTTGATAATTGGGCAAAAGGTTTGTTGACAGCGCGCATAACTGCGATGCCACTCAATGCGCCAACGCGCTTAGTACGTACATACATTTAAATACAGTTCATAAATTATTTTTAGTAAAGGCTGTATTACTCAAACTTTGCAAGAAAATGTTGGGTACCGTATTGTTTTTATTCTACGGAAACATATTTAGTTCACAAAGGATTGGTTTACAATCAAAAACTAACTTCACAATTTTGTTCTGCATGTTTGATTGGAATTCGTCAACTGTGTGTAAAATCCTATACCGAGAGGTGAATTTGCCCATAGTTTTGATTTTAGTCGGGCGCTAGGCAAATCACGAAATGCACATGTAGTTTTGAATAGGACCTGGCGGTCTATGCATTTATATTCTGTGGGTTTGCTGCCTTAACTAACAAAAATTGCTGATGGCATAATTCAGAGAAAAGAATGAAAGCGAAATAATTATTGGAATGAAAAAAATTGTATCAATTCTGTGAAAATTGAAGATGATTGTAAACTGCGAGTAGCTTGTATTTAACTTTATTTATGTTGGGCCAAAAAACAACAGAAATAGTCCGTCTCTGGTCAGCACGCGCGTCGATTTTAATCATGCGCGTCAACCTTTTTTTTTCCCAAAATGTGCCCTCTATTGCCGCACCTCCTCAATTTTTTTTACCAAAGAGCACCAAGGAATGAGAAATTGCACCAAGGCAAATGATCAAGGGCAGCAAGGCAAATTATGGAGGACACCAATGTACGTGAGGACACCAAAACAAAAGCAAATAGTACCCCACCTTGTCTGTACAATCAAAGCTTGAAAAAAAAAAGCAAAAAAAAAAAAAGCCGCGTCGCCACATCATTTCTGGAACTTTGGTCTGAACAGAGACCGAGTATTTTTGGGGGTCTTACTGTATTAAACAATTTTAAAATCCTTTGCTTTTTTGTTGGCTTAATTTTGTATGTAAAAAAATGATAGGCTACTAATGTAAAAATTTGAATTTGATTGAAACCATTCTTTGAAACTGTCAGTTGAAGATATGTTTTTGTTGACATACATTACAACATCATGGGCGTCGCGAGAGGGGGGGGCAAGAGGGGGGCACTGCCCCCCCCCCGGAAAAGCAACAAAAAAAAAAAAAGGAAGAAAAAAAAGAAAAGAAAAAGAGGCGCGAAGACAAAGTGGTGTAAGTTTAATGAGTTTGGGGGGGGGGGCAAAATGACCTTGCCCCCCTCTAAAACTGATAATTGAGAATGTGTTTGAGAAATACAAGCATTTTTTGGCAAAAATTTGTTTTGCCCCCCTCTAGAAAAAATCTGCGACGCCCATGAACACATTAAAGGTCAGTGAACCTGGGTGACCTTTGACCTCTGTTGTCTTAATAGTAGTTTAATTATCAGTTAAAATTTCCATTCCATAGAGCTGTAGTAAATTATGAAGCGTTTACTCCTCATTCCCTTGCACACTTCAAAGTTGTCTGAGCTCAACACAGTGCTTGAAGAATGTACATGTAGCGAGATCAATGTGCAAGTCACGTCGCCAATATGACATCAATTCTTTTGATTTTTTGTGTGCTTAATGTGTTGCCAAAATATAACAGATATATGGCTGAGCGGCATGTGATCTAGTGAAAAAAATACAAAATCCGTGCAGCGCACTAGTGTGAAAGCACAGAATGAAATGAAAGTTGAACTATCAGCTTTGAAATGTATAAACATACAACATTTTAAGCTAATTTCTGATGACTTTAGCACAAACATGGATGCATGCCCAGCAAGCTTCATCCATTTATATATGAATAAGCTCTCTAATAATTTACTATAGCTCTATGGCCTGATTAAGTGCACATGTGCAGATACAAATCTAGAATAACAGGGAGTGCGTAACAATTTATTGCAATAGTTTTTCTTGCAACAATAAACAAAAAACTATGGAGTGTGTTCAGTGGAAAAAGTACATCAGAATGCAAGTCAATTGAAATTTTGTTTGTTGGTTGGTTGTGATGATGAGGCCTGGATTCTCCAATAGATCTCTCTCATAGGACGCCATCTTTGTAGGAAAATTACAACTGTGTGTTCACACCATGTGCGCATTGTGTTGCAAAACGCTCCTGTTGCTTGGAATGTCTTTGAAATACAGCGAAGTCGATGCGTGTCACAAAAATTTGAAATTTTGACGTCTTAAACAGCCCAAATTTGAAGGGGATTGTCAAATTTAATATTATAGAGTGTGTTAAATCAGCAGGAAAAGTAAAAAAAAAAAGTTTTTCGTCCCCGCTTCCTTTTTGGAGGCCGCCTTAATTTTTTTATTTTTTTTTTTATTTTTGAAAAATGCAGCAAAACAAAACACAGAAAAAGTCCACAAATTCATCGGAAAATAAATTGTAGACCAATACAGTCTAAATTACACTGTTAATATGTTCATTTCACTTGTCTAACTTATCTTTCATTTTAAAAGTGTCTGTGAACAGTGGAAACACCAACAGTTGCAGGAAATTTTTAAATGGCAGCCATCTTGAACAAATAAAAAGTCCCGCTTCCTCCTTTTTTTCAAAAACCCGGAAGAGAAACCTTTTTTTTTTACTCGACTAATGAAACAGAACATACTCGTTGTCCTGGAAAATATCATGAAAATACCCATTGTATTAAAGTGAAATTTCCTCCGTTATAAACTCATCATGACATTTTTGTGAAGCCTGATAAATTTTAACAGGAATATCAAACAATACAGTTAATGTAACTAAAACAAATTGTTTCTAGCGAGAAAATGGCAATGCAAAATAATGCAAAAAAAAGTCCCAAAAAAACCCAAACACTGGTTTTTGAGACGATGTCTATTTAATTTCAACAGCAAATTAATTCAATTAATATAACAAAAACAACGAAGTGTGTTCTGCGTGAAAGTTTAAATCGGAATGAAAATATTCGTAATACGCAACAAGAACAACAAATTTGTCTGGACAACAATTCTGGAAATATATGCTGAGCTTAATTAAAAATGTGTCCATCGTCGTTCATAAAGTAAAGTCTTCAATTAAGAACTCCATAAAATTTCAAGAGGAATCGGTAACAATTAAAAAATGATTAAACATTTAGAAAGTACTAATGTAAAATATAATCGAAGCCGTAGAAACTTTGCATTATACGTTGCACTGAGAAACAAATCTAAGATTTGCAAACATTTAGGCATACCTCTAAAAATTAAGTGTAAAAATTACTCCTGTTTAAAATCCTGAAATTTTCACCGGCACCAGACTATCATGTGACCTCTAAACATCTTGACAAGAGAGTAAGATAAGCCATATAAAATCATTGAAGCAGAAACCCATTTTGACGGCACACTACACGGTCAAGTGAGGAAGGCCCTTCAACCAGGTTGCATCGAGACCCTCAGGCTAAGAAGTCTACCTCCACCGCACACACCACTGGTTACCATCATTCCAGCAGTCTTATGTGGTCTCTAGCAGGCTTCAACAAGTTCAGCATCTCAAAAAAAGGAAAAGGCTAAACTACCAGTCTGACTGATGTTTGGCTGCGAAGACAGATCTTAACTTACAAGACAGGGTAGGGCTTCAAAAAAGAAGTCTGAAAATTCAGTCCAAACTTTAGTCCAACTAATATTTGAGGAAATTATGTTCCCAAATCTAAGTCCAGCCAAATAAACTCTAAGTCCAAAATCTCCAAGACCCTCCCTAGTCCTATCAGTCAGGAAGCCCTTCAACTAATATTCCTATTTCCCTCTCAACCATCAACCAGTCACCCAAAGTCCCCAAAGCCTACCCTCCAGCTCCAAACCCCTTCAGCTCCCAACTTCTCAACCTCCCAGCCTCAGACCCTCAGATCTGAAAAAATTTCAAGGGGTACCCCTTGATTTCTGAAATTCTG